>NC_064287.1:24534212-24736794 GCF_019186545.1 Solanum stenotomum
CCCCCCCCCCCCGCACACCCTAACCCAAAATAATTAACAAAACTTTAAATTTTTTCCATTAAAATGTTTTATAAAAAGTTAATGTAACGACTCAGAAAACTAGTAGGTGAAACTTGAGCCTTACGAATGAGTTGTTGAGTTTGATGTGGAGTTTTATGTGGTAAAATGATTTCCCGAGCTTAGATTGAGGGGTTCAGGGGTTAAACGTCAAGGTACGACCCCCTAGGACCAACCAAGGGTCTTTGAGGGGGACCCTAAAGTCTAACCCTAAGGCTGCCCCAAGAACCAAAAAACTGCCAATTTTTCATGACCTACGGATAGGACCTACGGGGCTTAGGTCCCTCCATACCTCGTGGGGAGGCTTCGTGAGTCAAGAGCCAATTTTAGGAGTTTTATACCACCACCCATGGACCTATAGGATGGGGCGTGACCCCACTCACGGTCCGTGAGTCCTGGGTCGTGAATGATGACTGCACAAGCTGCCTAGGTTCTGCCAAGGCTTAGTTATTTTAAGAAATTCAAAATTAATTAGTTAATGAACGAGGACGGTTTATATTCTTTTATTTCATGTATTTAAGACCTTTTAAGCTACTAACCACCCCTTCACAACTCATAATTCCCAAACCCAAATAGTAACCAAATTTTCTCTCCAAATAATTCTCTCTCTAGAAACCTCCATTGGAGAAGAAGAAGTCAAGGTCTAGGGCTCAAGGAATCAACTTTTCCACTCAGTTTCATGAGGGATCTTCAATTAAGGTATGGTAGTTTTGATTCATGGGTAACTTTTCATCCATGAAGTCCCCAAATCTTCAATTCAAAATTGGAAATTCTGCAAAACTAAGGGTTTTCATTCTAGGCCATGGATTCTTTCTCAAAACGTTTTAAATGATTTAATTATCATATAATGAGATTGAATTGCTGTTTTATTTTGAATTTAAGATAAAATCCCCGATAAATCCATAATTTCCCATAACCCTAATTTATGACTTTGATGTGGGTAAATTGTAGTAAGATGAATGTTATGTAATTGTGCTTGTAAAGGTTTAGTTACTTAAATTATGTCATTATTCATACCTAAATTTTAGTATTCTAATTTTTTGGTGAATTGTGTTCATGGCCTTGAAGGGTAATTTATGAAGGCTGATGTATAATCACGGTGCTATGTACATGCTTTGTGATTTCAATGAAAGTAATGTGATCATGACTACAATGCAATGGTGTTATTATTGAAAGGTTATTCTCAATTATACACTTGTGAATGATGATGATATAATGTGAAAGGTTTCTTCAATGTAATGATACATCTTGAATTGGAAGGCTTAGGGCATCATCTTCTTGTGCAATTGAAAGTGATCTTGATTGATGTACCTTGAATTGGTAGGCTTAGGACATCCTCTTCTTGAGTTACTAAAATATCTTGACTTAATGAACATTGAACCGGTAGACCTAATGGATGTAGCCCTTTCATGCATTGAATAATGAACCATTAATCGGTACACCTAATGGTGGTAGCCCTTTCATAAATGATTAATGAAGTATGCTAAGGCTATGTCTTGAACCGGTAGACCTAATGGTGGTGAACCTTTCATGATGAGTCTATGGACTAATGTAATGATGAACCTTGATTCGGTAGACTTAATGGTGGTGGCCCCTTCTTAAGGAGTCAATGAGTTATCTTAATAATGTACCTTGAATCGGTAGACCTAATGGTGGTGGCCCTTTCATGTGTTGGTGATGTACTTTGGGTCGGTAGACCTAATGGTGGTAGCCCTCTCAAGTATAATAATGTTAATAAGAATGAACTACTCTATGGGAATTTAAAGCTTAGCACCGAGAGGATATGGTAAGGTGGAAGCTCTCCCCATGTTAGGCCAGGTTTCAATGAACATCTTTGTTATCCCATAACTATATGCCCACATAGGTTATTAGCTAGTGGATCCGCCTAAGCTAAAATGTTACCAGTCCTACCTTAGGCAAGTAGACCAATCCTTTACGGTGTAGGACAGACACCGGATTCCATGATTTGCTCACATGGACTATGTCGGTTAATGCTTATTCCCATTATGTGAGTTACGTGCTATGGTTACTCAAGAGGTTCTATGAAGTGTGGGTGGTAGTATGGGATGTCATCCATGCATTACACAAGTAGGCTTTGAGAGGGCTATGGTGTGTTTCTCTAATGTCATAATGTCTAATGAATAAATGTGCTCATAATGATGCTAATGAGAATGTTGACTTAAAGGCTGAATGTAATGATGAATGCTTAGCTTGGAAATGTTGTTATGAGTTACTTTCCTTGTCAAGACTTATTAAATGTGAATGTTCCTTATCTATGATTATTGACTAAAGATGAGCATGAAGAATTGTAAGTACATCTATGGTGGCCTCAAAGTGGTACTTAGTATGAATGGTAGTATGGGATGTCATTCTACATTGCACAAGTATAACTTAGGGTTATTTAAGATGATGGTTCTAATGTGTTCTAACGACTTACATGATGATTATGCTTGTATCTTATGCCCTTTTTTCTAAAGTTCATGATGTTTCTCAAAATTGGCATAAAGCATGGTTTTTAACCAAAATGTCCTTTTTAGCATGATTTTTGCATGGCTATCATACTTAGTACATTTTTGTGTGCTAACCCATATTTCTTCTATTTTTCTACAAAGTGTAAGTTCCGAATCTGAAAGTGACTTCTAGTGTTCAAAGCTTGGATTGATTCTCTCCAAAGCTAGTTGGTGAGTCCTCATGGTTCGAGGACGAGAGTTATCATTTCTAGTTTCTTTTATGTCATTTTATGATTTGGACTATGTTGAAGGGTTGTGACCCTATCTTTGATTCTAAAGTTGTAGTAGATGGCCAAGTGAGACCAAGTTAGACTTCCGTTGTTTTTAAATAAAGACTTTGATTGTATGGATTAAAGATTTTAAATTTTGTACCATTTTCTTATGTCTTATATTATGAATGTTATGAGGCTTGTATGAGGATCTTTAGAATCTTGTACGTCGTGTTACGTCAGGGGTGTAGGCTCGGGTCGTGACATTTTAGCACCCCACTCCCATACCAGCCCCTCATCACACCCCCTAACCCTACCAGCCCACCAAGCCCCCCTATCCCCAAAAAATGTAAAAGAAAGTTTCATTCTTTTATAGAATTTTTTTTAAAAAAAATAAAAATTCTTACTACCCCACCCTTTATCACTTTTTTGTGTGAATGAACATCTTTTACCCATTTTATCCATTCAACTACCCACTTTTAAATGGGTATTATTCGTTTTTACCCATTTTTAAATGAGTTGGATACCCAACCCATTTAAAATGGGTAAATATGAGTGGATACCTATATTAATTATCCATTCTGCCACCCCTACTCTTTGGTATGCATTATATTATAAGAAATATTACAAACTAGTGGGGAATTGTTGGATATTTTATAATAAATAGAGGTCTTAAATTGAGAAGACACATCTATTCGTGAAAGAACATGACATTATGAAAAGTCATTTATTTATGAAAGAACATGACCTTTATGAAAATTCATCTGTTCATGAAAGAACATGACCCTAATGAAGAGTCATCTCTTAAGTTCTATAAATATAAGGATTCTCTAGAAGTAGCCTAAGAAAAATCTGCATGTATAAACAAAGTGTTTTGTTGTATCCTTGAAGAGAATTGTTTGTATGTACCCCAATATGTATATGGGCTATATCTCTTTAAAGAAAGTGATTACACGTCTCAAAGCTATCTTATTATTCAATTACATTTCCAACTATTATTTGTCTAACAAAAAGGTCAAATATGTGGAAGTACAAAAAAATACATAGACAAAGAAAAGATAGAAAGAAAAAAATGAAAAAAAAACCTCCAACTAAAAGGAGGGAATAATGATAATAAAAAAACAATAAAATAAATGAGGAGAATCATTCAAGAAAACAAAGATTAAAGCGAAAATGAAAAACATTTGAGAGTAGAGTGCAGTTTTTAAGGAGAAAATGATCACTTTAACCAAATGAATATCCTACCTTTCCATTAGCCTACAATACAAGCCAATGGCATGTCCTGTTTGATCCTACTTTGAGTGTTCTCACATTAGTGATATTTACCTGAGAATCAAACATATGGTATCTCAATCTCATGCATTGAACATCTTTCTGAGTGTGAGTGACTTCTGAAACTTCCTAAGAACAAAACACTTCTATTGTGTGAAGTATGACTTCATTTATTCCGGGGACACTTGAAACATGAGGATATGAATACTTCTAATCCCTCAATTTATGCAAGATGAACTAATCTTATAAATACTTATATATGTTTGAGATCCCATTTGAAACTATAGGGGTAACTCAAAGTTGACCTCAGATTAGTCTAAAAGTAGTTGAAGGTGATTCATATGCATAATATTAATTATTGGTACCAACTGAAGTCAAAACATTCTCAAGCCTGAATTGATTTCTTTCTCTTCATCCTCTTGTATTCTTTTTTAAAGATAACTTTTATAAATAAAAAATGTTAAAAAGGAGAAAATCTTTGATATATGTAATACGTTTGACCTGATTCTTGCTATACAAGATACCTAGGTAGTCCTACAATGGGGCTTGGTCTCATAGAATGAAATATTATATCCTTGAAAGATTGAAATTGGATCATTATTTTTAAAAAAAGAATCGAAAAAATGATAAATTAAAAAGAGTTTCAAAGTTCCTCAATTTCAAAAACAAGGGCATATTTTTATGTGTTATAATAAAATCACTATCGTTTCTAGGAACAAACACCCTAAAGGCAAATTAGGGAGCAAACACCCTAACTTTCATTTCGAGGAAAAAATAAACCTAGTTGCATTTTGACCTTAGGGAACAAACACCCTAGAGGATTTTTGGGGAACAAACACCCTATCAACTTTGATTTCTAGGAAACAAACACCTAGTAGCATTTTCACCTTAGGAAACAAAGACCCGAAAGACATTTTAGGAACAAACACCCTTTTGTTTTCTTATCTCTAGGGAACAAACACCCTAGTTGCATTTTGACCTTAGGGAACAAACAACCTATCATATTTCATTTCAAGAGAACAAACACCCTACTTGCATATGTCTTGCATTTTTCTTTTGGTGCAAGTATTTCTCGTTTATGTTTATAGCTTACATATTATTTTCTAGTGCAAACGGGGGTCAAATAAATGTTGTGGTGATTTTATTTGATGATTTTGTTCAGAAATAGCTTCCTAAGTAATGAGATTTGCTATAGCAGGACCCTCCTAGATAATGTGTCGTAGTATACATGGGACCTCTTAGATAATGGGACAGTAGCAGGACCCTCTTGATAATGGGGCTAGCAGGACCCTCCTGGATGATGGACAAAGTACACCAGGGACCTCCTGGATAATGGGACATTAGAAGGACCCTCCTAGATAATGAGACTAGTAGGACCCTCTTTGATAATGGGACGTAGTATTGCAGGACCCTCCTGAATAACGGGACACTAGAAGGACCCTCATGGATAATAGGACGTAGTATAGCAAGACCCTCCTCGATAATGAGACGTTAGCAGGATCCTCTTGGATAATAAGACTAGCAGAACTCTCCTAGATAATGGGGCATAGTATAGTAGGACCCTCTTGGATAATGGGACATTAGCAGGGACCTCCTAGATAATGAGACTAGCAGGACCCTCCTGGATAATGGGACATAGTATAACAAGACCCTCTTGGATAATTGGCACTAGCAGGACCATCATACATAAAGGGATTAGCAGGACCCTCCTACATAATTAGATTTAGTTTAGCAGGACCCTCCTGGACAATGAGATTAGCAGGACCCTCATATATAATGAGATTTAGTTTAGCAGGACCCTCCTAGACAATGAGATTGGCAGAACCCTCATACATAATGGGATTTAGTTTAGTAGGACCCTCATGGACAATGGTATTAGTAGGATCCTCATACATAATTGGACTTAGTATAGCAGAATCCTCTTGGACAATGAGACATAGTATAGCAGGACCATCCTGGAAAATGGGACTTAGTATAGCAGAACCGTCCTGGACAGTGGGATTTAGTATAGCAGGACCCTTAGGGACAACGAGACTTAGTATGATCGAATTTAATTTAACTGAAACATCATGAAAAAGGGAGTTTATTTATACATTAGAAGCCATCTGAAGAATGCATTGCAACAAAGCTAAAGTCATTCAGAGTCTCGATTCAAAGCTTAGCACCATATTTCTCACAAAAGTTTCTTTACTATAAACTGGGGCAAAAAAATTTGTGTTATTACTTTTGTTTATTTTAATTTCAGGGATCCACTTGTAGAATAAGGTGAATCCACATTCTGAGCTCAAGATCTTATTTGGAAAGGAGTCAACTTTCAAGCTCATTTTCCTTTGAAGTAGTAGGAGCTCACTTAAGAACCAATTCTATTTCAATTTTCTCAAGTAGTAAAAGCCTACCTAGAGAACAAGTTAACCTTCCATATCACTCGAGATGAAAATCAATATCTCACAACTTGGGAAGCATGAAGACCCAAGCCAAGATTCAATAAAGTTACATATAGATAGGATCTTGTACTTGTATTTTGTTTTGATTTTTTTTCTTTCTTTCATTTCATGTAAAAATAGGAGCCGTGAACTTGAGCCTCGAAGGGACCTCACTTGACTTTAACTCATCATTCCATCTCCTTGAGCGACATATGACCTACTTCCCTTATATCCCGGGATATGTAGGATGTCCAAAACCAAGACTCGGTCTCATATATTTTCTTTCAAATAAGAGTCCGGTTAAAACTTGTCGCGTTGCCTACTTTTTTGTCTACAAACTCTTCGTGTTTCCAGTCAAAGAGGGGCAAACTATAGACACGTAATTTTTTTATCAAACTTATTAAGATTTTACACTATTTTTAGTGTTTAATTTTTTTAAAAAATCTAAAATTTAAATATTTTGGTTTTTATCTTATTTTATTAAATTTATTTTATATGATTTGAAAACCGCAAAAATTGAATCACATTTTTAAGGTAAATTTTATTTTCAATTGTTTTAGAAAGAAATGAAAACTTACAAAAATATATGTTTCTTTTAATTTAGGTTTAATAAATAAGCTAGCGTTTCTTAATTATATTTCTAAATTAGCTATTTAAATTTTAGTACACTTTTATTAGTTCAAAATAGTTTGCTAATACGTTTACCATTATATTTATATTTTATTTTTTTGAAAGGACAGAAGAAACTAAAAGTCATATTAAAAAAAAAAAAAAATTCACCTACATTAAACCATAACTCTTCGTCCATTACCCATTATCTCACTCAACTTTTAACCTCAATCTCACCACCCCACTACTCAAAATTTCACTCCCCACTTACTACTTACTACACCTATATATGCTACAATGAATCTGCCCACTTAGGAGGACATAACAAAATACACAGCAATACCAAAAAAAAACCCCAAACAATACCAAAACACACACACGAAAAAGAAAAAAAAAGGGGGGGGATCGATCAGCAACGCAACATAAAAAAATAAAATCAAAAATACCAAAAAGAAACACAGAGACACACACGCAGAACAAAAAAAAAAAAAAGGAAAATAACTCTATCCTAAAAACACACACGCACAACAGTAGAAAAAGAAAACAAAAAAGAAAAACCCCCACATATATACACCATATACATACGGACTAAGAAAAAAAGTGAGATTTCTATTTGAGGTTCGGTTGTAGCGTCAATCAATATTTGATTCTTTGTTCATTTCATGAATTTGCAAACAAATTGGAAATTATTGTGATCTACTTTTTTATCTTCTATTTCAGTACATTGGAGAAGGCTTTGGCTTCATATTGAAGGTCCATTTCTTAACGTTCATTTAACTTATTTCATGTGTGTTAGTATAGCGAATTTATAAATTCTTTACTTTTTATAATGTATGATTTTAGTTCAATTTTTTGTTAGTTTATTAATTTTCTTGATGCAACAATAATAGTAAGTATATATTTTATTGAAATTAATCTTTCATGTTTTAATAATAACTTGTGAAGGCATACTTGTTCATTATTAAGTCTAGTTTTCAATATAAAGTGAAGTAAAACACTTCCTAAGTTTTAATGGGTAAATTAGTGTTATATTACTGGTAATAAGAGGTATTTATATTAGCTTAGTTTCCAGTGCAGTTTGCCACATATATCATCTTTATATTGTTCCATTAATATAACCAAAAATATTTTATTTAAATTTTTTTTAAAAGGTGATTTCATTTCGTTCATTTCTTAATGGTCTATTTCATGATTTTTATATTACATTTGTTTAAATTAACCGTTAGGAGCATGATTAGGCCTATAATAATAAGGGGCAAACATTAGGATCTAAAGAATTTTATCCAAATTTTACACACGAAATATAAATAAATAAATAAATAATTGTGGCAAGGCTAGAAAGCACTGCTACCATTACACCACACACTAATAAAATAAGACAGTTATTAGACAGTTTAAAATAAATTAAAGGAGGATAATAAGTATTTTTTAAAGGTAATAAACTATACGTATCCAAAATTTAATCTAAATCAAATACAAGTCAATAAAGTGACTGTGCTAGAACTATAGGACTCAAGGAATACTTGATACCTTCCCTTAGGTTAACAAAATTTGTTACCTGGATTTCTAATTCACAGACCAATAAAATGAAGAGTCAGTTTTCTTTTGATTAGGGATCTAAATAAGGTGACTTGGAACACCAAAGCTCAAATTCTTGTGGAGACTCTGCAAAATAAATAATCTCTTTTCAAAATGTCACTTTAATTGGAAACATTGTTTTTTTCAAAACTTTCATTTGAAAAAATAGGAGTGTTATAATTACAACCCACCTATATGCATATTTACTCATGAGTAATTAGATTTCTTGTATATTTTTCAAAGTATTGCTCAAATTGACGATTTACCCTTAAGAAAAGTCGTCACTCTGTCTATCATTGGGAAAAATATTGCAATCAGGTCAATATTGGGTACTTAGACTTCACCCACATCAAATTAATTCATGACCCATCAAATTCATCAGTTTAATTTCACATTTTAACCAACACATTTAATATTCGCAATTTATAGGCAGTACACAGACATTTAGTTTATGGGCACAGTTCAATACACACAATACAGGGCTACCCAATGAAATCCAACAATCATAATCATCAAATGGTTTCAAGCCCATACACATAATGCAATTTAAAGCTCAAATCTTTCAACAAAATCGAAAGCCAACCTAAGTATGAAGCAAAACGTGAGACTAACAGGAAAATGGGGTTGGGTCGATAGCTATACCAAGCAAAAGCACTCCTAAAACTTAGAAATCATGCACAAAAGACTCACAATCACTCAAAATAAGGCAATGTAAGAGAAGGAAGAGGAAAAGGCTTAAAGATTTCAAAGGATTTTCATTTTGATTTGAAAAGACCCTTGGCCTTTTTATATCAGGCCTATTCGGAGGTAACAACTAACGTCACCAAACATGTTCAGAGAATCACCAATTGGAGCTCAAGCTCGCCAAACATGCCTCAACAACACAAAACCTAAACGATTATCTGTCGGACCCGATGGAGTCCACGTAGTGTACTTCAGTGGATTGCTATTTGGAGCTCAAGCCGTCTAAATGGACAGTACACTTTTCCACACGTTCAAGCTTAGAGGGGCATACAAGAATGAGTATGCACAACACCTTCAGCGGATCGTAATTTTGGGTTTAGGCATCGCCTAATGCTTCCTTTATCAACCTTTCAACTTCTTCTCAACCTACACACAACAAATGTTATTGAACGCAATAAATGCAAAAGTAAAGACTTGGGTTGCCTCCCAAGAAGCACCTTATTTAACGTCATGGCACGACATAGTTCTCAATTTCTCAAAATTCATTTTTAGGATTTAGAACAGTGTCACTAGGCAACGTTCCCTTTTGCCTTGGATTGAGATGAGTGGAGATCTTGCACAATTGGGTCTCCAGCCGGTTGATAGATACACAATAAGAGGTCACAGTTTGAGATAAAGTAGAGAAGTCATTTTTCAAGTCCTTCAACACTTTATCGGATCCTTCAACCTTATTGAACATCTTTATAAGAATTTCCTTGGTTCAACTTCCTTCTTGCCCATCTGGGTCTTCTGGTCATTGACAATCATGGGGAGGAACATATTTATTTTTGTTAGCCTCCCTATCTCTCCAATTTTTACCTCGTCAATCTTTCTAACCATTATCTCTATCCTTGTTCCATCATTAGTTATCACCTTGTCGTTGATAATTGGTGTGAAAAACATCCATTTAGTTTCCCAAATATTAAAATTCTTCATTGATAATGTCTCAAAATTGGCATCATCCATGCACTGCCGGCTGTTGGTTCTGATCGCATTTGTTGACTTAAGTCCACCTCCCATGACATATTTAGACAAAAAAAAATGAGTTGGGTCATCATTTTGGTCAGGTTTTCTTCTCTTTTATGGGTTTTCTCAATATTTTCTTTACTCACTGCCAATTGTAGAGTAGGCACATGATCGTCTCTAGTATGACATGCTTGACTTGATTTGGTTATGTCATCGAGCAATAAAGCAGCTACATCATATGGTTGTCTCATTAATTCTCCTTGAACTAACTAATCTACCATACTTTTATTAACTAAATCAAGGCTATAATAAAAGTTTTGCAGCAGCAAATCATCCGGTATTGGACATTGCAACAGTAGTTTCTTGAACCACAGCCAAGTTTCATATAGAGGTTCACATCTAATGCACTTGAAATTTTGGATTTGGGTTATAAGTTTCATCATCATTGGCGGGGTAAATAATCTCTCCAAGAATGTATCACTTAACTCTTCCCAAGAAGTGATAGAGTCGTTTGGAGATTTCGTCAATCATCTTGAAGCTTCATCTGTCAAAGAGAATGAGAATAACCTCAACCTCACGGACTCTTGGGAGATATTCTGGAACACAAACAGATCACACACCACTACAAAATTCCTAAGGTGGTCATGGAGATCTTCATGAGCTAAACCCCCAAAGATTCCTCTTAGTTGGAGCAATTGTAGCATTATTACGGTTATGTGAAACACAACTCTCTGGCTGTGGGAGGTATCCAGATGGCTCCCGTGGTTTGAACAATATTCACGTGCATATCATTCAAATCACCTTTGTTGCTGTATTGAGCATAGTGACTATCATTGTAACTACCATGGTCACTCTTTGTGTAAGACCTATCCAACAACAACATGAAACAATAATCTACTACAACTAAACAACATTACAAACTAATTTCTCAAATAGAATTCTCAACCACCACTCCCGGCAACAGCCATTTTTTATAACGCTCAAATATCCTCTTAAAACCAATTAAAAAAAACCTCAACGAAGAGTCGTGTCGAGTCTCACAGGTAATGGTATATCATTCAGAATTCATACCACCTTCGTTCGCCTTTGCAGCCTTCAATTTTTCTCCTTGCACTGTTGATTTCGGCGATAATTAGCAAGGTCACCTTTCTCATTTAGTGAGTCACCTTTTAATTTTGAGTTCACTGACCTATCTCAATAGAAACAACTGTCAAATGAATATGGATATTTGATCACGAAAAGAAAAGGATTGCTGGAATTCTATTATGGGTGGGTCATATGAAAATGGAGATTTGATTCTTTATAATAAACCTTAGATTGTGTGTAATCATTTAAAATTTATTGAATATAAATTTTACAAATTAATTTGGATTACATTAGATTCATGATTATATTAGTCCAAATAAATATTATGGAATAATATAATTGGGTTAATTATTTAAGTCCGATAAATATGGATTTAAATAGTCTAAATTAATTGATTTGGGGTACGATAGATAAGCTCAATTTGCAAAGCCCAATGTCATTTCATCCTAGAGGCCTAGTTTAGGGCCACATGTCAAATGATGTGGCATGCCAAGCCAAGAAAAGAAGTCAATAGGATGATTTCATGTGTCAAAAGGAGAAGCCCACTTCGTAAAGCTCATATGCGAGGTTACTTAAATTTGTTTGGCCCAAGGAAAACATGTTTCTATCACAACTCCTCTATTCACAAACTATAAATAAGGGTCCTCATAATTCAAAAAAAAAGGACCAGAATTCTAACAAGAAGCCATAGAAATGTCGTGGATATGAAGCCACAAGATTTCTCTACAAGTTCAAGAATTCAAGCATTTAAGTTCAAGAACAAGCTTGAATCCCTTGAATTCAAGTAAAAGTCAAGATCAAGATCAAATTCAAGTTCAAGTTCATCAAAGATTTAAGAACAAGCTCCAAAACACTTGAATCCAAGATCAAGTTCAAGAACAAATTAAAGATTCAAGATCAAGCTCAAGAGCTCTTGAATTTATTTATGAATAGACGAACTACAGTAATCATAGAGATTGTAACACTTATTCTTAAAATCAATAAATAGGATTGTTGCGATACTTCTATGTACTTAATTATTATTTTTTCAGTGCGAATTTTATTGTCCATAAATTCTAGCACGCCCAGTGGGACAATCTTTACCTCTCATCTCAACTTTTCAAGAATCAAAGAATATTGAGATTACTTCAAAGAAGATCAACTCTCAATCAATTACCTTTAATGCCACTAACTTCAAATTCTTAGCTGAAGTTGAAAGAATCCTCGGTGTTACCGGCAGAAGCAAGACAACTATTCTGGGACAACAAACACTTTAAGTGTTGTCCACATCAACTCATGTTTTTGTGTCTTCCACTCCAAAAGGATCAAGATCCTCCACAAATAAAGTAGAAGCAGGAAGCACCGCTACTGAAAAGATCAAGAAGACCTTAGCTCTACTTAAGCAATATGGTTCCAAGAACTCTACCACAAATGGGAACTATGATTCAACCAATGAATCTTCTCCACATTCATTACATAATGTTGTAAGTCCATTAAAGATCATCTTGAAAGACAATCCATGCTACTTTTCTCTATCCCCAATGATCATGCAAGGTATGGTAACTGATGCTTCTTCCACTAATGAACAACTTGCTAATCTGACGAAGTCGGGTGAAGGATTAACAAAGCATGTATAGCACTAAGAGTCTTGAATTAATAAGTTCATAGATAGGATGGAAGGAATTTTAGATCGAACAGCCAGTCGTGCACCTGGAAAGGGTGTTGAAGTTCAACAGATCAAAAATCTTGCAAAAGAACGTCGCTTGTCAAGGAGATGTCAGTTTCTTCTAAAGAAATGATCCCACTCGATTGCTTGAAAAAGTTCATCAAAGAGAAAATCAAAGAATAGTATGAAGTCTCCACCAAGTCTTCTCATATGTATGCCAAGCCATACATTGTAAGAATTGATAACTTCAAAATGTCAATCGATTATACACCTCCAAAATTTCAACAGTTCAAGGGCAAACCCTTATAAAATATGAGATTCTTTAACAGTTTACTTCAAGTCGTTAAATTCTTCAAATACGCAAGTTGAAATCTTCAAATCCTTCAAGTCTATAAGTTTGTACCACCCCGTATTCTATGTGTACTAGTTCTATTTATATGACGCTTATAAATTTCCTTGTGGTATAGTTATGGACTCGGTTTCCTATGCAACTAGTGACAATAGAATAGGTTTAAAGTGAACTGTCTGTAGATTTTAATGTGACCCGATTAAGTTGAAATCGATGGAAGTATTTAAACTTGAGATTATAAGGTGGTATTTGAGTCTAAAGTTTAAAGTCACATACTGTATATAAGTTTTAAGTTAAGTTAAAGATATTAAAGTCTAAAAATGGAATAAAATATTGAGGTGCTTGATTGACTACACTTAAGCTAGTAGGTGACAAGTAGGTGCATCACCTACTTTGACTTGTTGACCAGCCAAAGGGACTAAGTAGGTGCATCACCTACTAAGACTTTTTTGACCATGTTATTGGGCCAAGTACACTACCACCTACTTGCATTAATCTGGCCCAAGTTGAATAGAAGAATAAGGGGAAAATGGATAGCCAAGGCCCAATATGCTTAAGTCCAAAAAGGCCCAAGTGAAAAGTCCAAGTAGGTGGATCACCTACTGGATAATTTATGGCCCAAAATGAGTGAGAAGGTTGGCCAAAACAGGTCCCTTTTAAAGGGATTGATATCAGCTTTTTCCAACCATTTTTACTTTGACAAAAAAAATTGATTTCTAGAGCTTTCTCTCTTCTCTCTCTTAGATTCATATAGCAGCCATTAAATACCATTAGGGCTCTTGAATATAATGGAGTTCAAGTTATTGGAAGGTATAAGTTAAGACAATTTGACGAGTACAACTTTTACCTTGAAGAATCCAAGTCTTAGCAAGTGGTAATTCTGTCTAGCAAGGTAAGCTACTGTAATTTTCTCCCTCTTGTTCTTGAGTTAATTAGGACATTTGGTATGTGTAAGTGAGTTGTAAATGTTCCTTCTACATGGTGTATTATTGGGGAGGATGTTCTGGTGGTTAGTGCATGTTGGGACAGTCATGGAGAGGAGCCCCCTTCAAATTCAGTTATGAGCTTGTTTGAGCACTTAAAAAGTAATATTAGCTCTTCGAGTGCTGGTGATCAGAAACCATGATTCATATTTCTTCTGTTACATTATTATGTTTAAGGATTGTTTTATGTATGTATAATAAGGGATGTGACTGGATGTGCAGGGAAGTTATGGAGATGTTAAAGGACTTAAATATTGAAGGGAGTTTTGGGGAGGACTTGATACGAAGGTTGTACAGTATATAAATGTGATTAAAGGGAAAGGGAAGGAAAGAAAACATTGGCTAGATAAACTACATGCTTAATGCTTGGTTACTATTTTGGTGAGATCAAGTAGTTGAAATTGATTCATTAGCTACTAATACTAGTCTTACAACTTATTTTATTGTAGATTAATGATCTGAAGAGAAGGAGTTTAAGTCATATTTTTTGAATTGTATAGCAAGGTATGTAAGGCTATTTGATTTCCTATTTCTTTGGCATGAATCCAACACTTGTATTACAAAGTAAGCTTTCTAAGTGCCCTTGGTAGTGACTGATCCATAGTTGCAGTTCCTACTCCCTAGAGCATTAAAGTGAGTACTCTAATATGAGTTTATTACTAAATGTATATGATTAATCTACCAAGTATTAGCATGCACGTAACCTAGATTACACATGGTACATATGTTTATATGTTGGATATACAATCTGCCCATATCTTGCCAACTTGCTTCAATTGTCTATTCCCTCATATATGTCATCTTTTCACATGTTCATATGTTCCCTTTATTGGTTATTACTCCCATTGTGTTAGACTATAATGTAACCTCACAAGATCCCTACTTGCTCTATTGTACATTTTATATGTACTTACTTGGAATATGTATCCATCCTTAAGTTGAATATGCCCACATTCTCCCTTGGTTCCACGTTCATGTATACCTTGTATTTGATATTAGTTAGTGAGTATTTGGCTATCATATAGAGTTCAAATCTCTTGGCTGAATGTTAAATGTCTTCACTTGATATGTGCTTCAATTTGAGATGTCAAAATGCTTACTGAGTCATATAAGCTCCTAAGTATTACGTTGGTGTCACATTTGCTTCCCATGTCATTGTTATTATCGTAAGTCCATATTCATGTCTTCTGCTGCTGGTCTATAGTTCCAAATCTCAACAATGATTATGACCACCAAAACAGCAATCTCAAAAGAGTTATGATCATCAAAAGAACAATCTCAAAAGAGTTATGAGCATCAAAANTCAAAATGCTTACTGAGTCATATAAGCTCCTAAGTATTACGTTGGTGTCACATTTGCTTCCCATGTCATTGTTATTATCGTAAGTCCATATTCATGTCTTCTGCTGCTGGTCTATAGTTCCAAATCTCAACAATGATTATGACCACCAAAACAGCAATCTCAAAAGAGTTATGATCATCAAAAGAACAATCTCAAAAGAGTTATGAGCATCAAAATAATAATCTCAAAGATTAAAGAATCTAAGTGAAGCAATCTATATAATTATGGGTGGCAGCCCAGGGGCAAATACCTAGCATGGGTCGATCCCAACTGGTATAGAAGGGTGGCAGCTCAGGGGCGAAAGCCTAGCATGGGCCGATCCCAATTGATATAGAAGGGTCGCAACTGAGGGGTGAAAGCCTAGCATGGGTCGATCCCGATTTGCAAAATTATGATGACAGCATCCCAGGGGTTAAAATGCCTAGCATGGGTCATCCTCTACTACCACTTATCAGCTGGTCATTGTATCATATATTTTATAAAATTATAACGCATAGAAAAGTAAAGAAAAGAATGTAACATATAAGATTCCACAAGTATAAGCAAAGGTGGTCTCAAATCCTTATCTATTTGTATTTGGTTTCACTTGAGCTCTCATTTTACATATGGTTGTATTATACCTTACATATTCAGTACATTCTTTCGTATTGACGTCCCTTATTGGGGAAGCTGCATTTCATGCTGCAGGTACAGGTACTCAACTAGTAGATCTCCCCAATAGAAGCACATGATACTCAGCAGTTGTTGGTGAGCTCCAAGTTGATTCAGAGCTTTTTCGAGTCTTTACTATGCGTATTTTCATAGTGGTACAGTCACGGATTCCAGTAGAAGCTTTGTAGACATTGTAAAACTATCATCTGTATTCATAGTTTCACTTGTCACATGTATCGATTCAGCTGGTCGACATGTGTTGTATATGAAGCTTCTCATTAGTAAATCTATCAACATAGTAGTTTACTTTCTCATCATAGGTAACTTGTAAAGCATGTGTTCATATGGTACTTGTCCGCCTCACCTAGGGTTGAGGTGTGACAAAGTTGAAGTCTTCAAATCCTTCAACTACGCAAGTTGAAGTCCTCAAATCCTTAGGGTACGTAAGTTGAAGTCTTCAAATCTTTCAAGTCTGCAAGTCGAAGTTGTAACACCTCAAAAACCAGACTTAGAAAATGCAGCAGAAAAACACCAGAAGCAATGAACCATGGCAGGGTTCACAGACCGTGAGAGGGACCACAGTCCGTTGACGTACCAGTGAACTAAGCACCGTTCCAGCAGAGGTGGACTATGGAGCCCTTCATGGGTCGTGGACCACCTCATGGGCCGTACTGACGCTCGTGGGTGCCACGTAGAGTCCACCAGGCCCAGACGTCAGACCACAGAACCATTCACGGGTCGTGGTTCTGACAAAGGACCGTCGTGGTGCCCGTGGTGGTGCCCATGGAAGCTCGTCCCAGAAATCAGCAGCTACTGGACCAAGGACCACAACCAATTTGACGGTTTGTGGTCCCTTTGATGGTCCGTCAGAGGGGTCGTGGTCAGCTGTGTCAGACTTTTAAGTCAGGGGTCATTTGGTCTTTTCCCTATGCGTCGGAACCCTAAACTACGTCCTTTAAGCCCTAAACTACGTAGTTTTGGTCAGTTTTAGCCTAGTGACTTAATTAGAACTTACCCTAATCAATCATTCACCAAAATCAGATGAAACTTAGAGCAAAATGGAGAGATAGGTTTAGTTATCCCTCAAGAAACCACAACAAGGTTTTCTTAAGTTCCAGCCATGAAATCGAAAGATTTCTCCGTGAATTTCGTCACCAAGTAGGTGGAATTTCACTAGTGGGTTTCTTTCACCCATTAGGTCCCTAGAATTCAGTCTGATATTTTATTCCCTCCATACTATCTAGACCTAGGTTTCTAGAATTTTAGCTAATTACTATGATTTAGTTATTGTAACGTTCTTAGTCAGATTATCATGTCTAAGTATTGTTTTTGCATAGATTCTTGCATAAACTCAGAACCCTAGTTATATAGTTCTTTTAGATCATGAATTACATTAGCTAGGATAGATAAACATATATACACGCCTTAGTTTGCGAATGTTTCATTATCATAAATAAATGTTGCATTTTCAAATTTGCTTGTCAGATTATTGAGCTATCCAGTTTACTTCAGTTATGTTATAATTTACACATATTCAGTTGGGAGTAGGCTTTATACCGAGTTGGACTAGGGTCAGTCACCCTTATAGTCCCAGAACTATGTGCCCCTGTAGGTTATAAGTCCCCTCCGTGGGCATCAGTTTAGTGATCACGCCAGCCATGCCGGTATACCTCTAGCAGGGTATATTGGGTTCTCTCGATGGGGCATATACATTGGACTCTGCATTTATCTAAAGTGGTTTTATGTCGGTTATTAGTAGCTCCCACAGTCAAATTCTAGTGCATTTCCCAGGTTAACAATTACAGTTCAGTATTCAGATTCAGCATGTTATAAACTTGGTCATTGGATATAGTTTAGTTCATATTAAGTATTTTTCAGTATAGTATCATGATCATCTTAAATCATTGCTTGGTATGCTTTGTTCAATTATGTACATTGTTCAGTTTTATTCTATCATTCATGATCAGTACCTTTCAAGTATTGACGCATACCATCCGTTATATCTTCTCGTGATGTAGGTTCAGGTCCTCAGCATTCAGATCACGCATAAATCAGTTCCCGATCACCAGTTCAGCAGTACCAGTGGTAAGTCCTCATTCTTCAAGAACGATTAATATGATTATCTTTCTACTTTCATTCTCTAGTTTCAGTTTTGCTAGATTTAGATGGGGCATGTCCCAGCATCTCTAGTCAGTTAGAGGCTTTATTTTAGACATAGTTAGATTCAGTTTTAGTTTGAGTTTGACCTTTCAAATGTTGTTAAACTCATAGTTTTTATATATTCAGATGGTGTTGGGTGTTCCCCATCATTTTAGTTTACATCACGTTTCAAGCTTTTGGACAGTATTTCTATTTTAGAAAATCTTAAGTATGCTTATGATATGCCAGCAGGGTTAGCTAAGGGTCACTCATGATCCTAGGTCTCGTGTTTATGCCCTGGGGTAGCTTCGGGGTATGACAACCTTGGTATCAGAGCACTAGGTTTAAGAGTCCTAGGATGTCTGAAAAGGCACACTAAGTAGAGTCCTTTTCATGGGTGTGAAGTGCACAACATCTAATGAGAGGGAGGCTGTGAAGTGTTTTAGGAAAATGTCATTGTCTTTGTTACTCTTATTGTGCGTAAGGTATGATCTAACTTCTTGTTTCTAAATTGACATTATGCATTTCAAATCATGCCTCTTCATAGAGCTTACCCAGAAATGCTAATACATGCAATGTGAACGCAGCTCTTCCAGCCCCAGATCATGAGGTTTTGAATGCAGAGTTTCAAAATTCCATCTAGCTTTTGGCTCAGGGTGTAGCCAACCAGAACGACCAGCAGGTTCCAATTTCTGCAAATACTAGTGGTAGATCAGTGGCAGCCAGATTTTGTGATTTTGTTAGGATATATCTACCCGAGTTTTTAGGGTCGAAGTTGGTGAGGATCCCCCAAACTTCATAGATGAGGTCAAAAAGATCTTTGGACTGATAAAAGTGACTGGAAATGATAAGTTAGAGATGGTGTCCTACCATCTCAAGGATGTAGCTCACATCTGGTTTACTCAATGAAAAGAAAACAAAGGTATAGAAGTTGCTCTTGTGACTTGGGAGTGGCTTTCCGGAGCTTTTTTGTACATGTTCTTTCCGAGAGAGTTGAGAGACGCAAAAGCTCAGGAATTCATGAATTTGAGGCAATGTTCCATGTTAGTCCAAGAGTACGAACTTAAGTTCATCCAGCTCTCCGAATATGCTCGTCACATGGTTGCCAATTCCAGGGCTCAGATGAGTAAGTTTCTATTTGGGGTATTTGATTTGGTAAGGACAGTGTGTAGAAATGTTATGTTGCTGGAAGATATGAACATCTCTAGGCTCATGACTCATGCTCAGCATGTTAAGGCAGATAAACTTAGGGAACAGACTAAAGAGAACAAAAAGGCTAGGACAGGAAATTATGAGTATTCTCAAGAGAAATCGGGTGGTGGAAATCGCTCGCAGTTTTAGCAGAAATCTTTAGCTTCAGCACCTTCATCAGCTAGTGTTCCATCTTCTAGGTTGCGACAGGATCAGAAAGGTAGGGCATCAGGCTCTAAGTCTCAGGGGAGTGTTTTAGGCACTAGAACCTACTCAACTTGTCCAAAGTGTGGTAAGAACAATCCGGGCGAGTGTTTTGCAAAAAAGGAAAGATGTTTTAGGTGTGGTCAGTCTGGTCACAGGTTGAGAGATTTTCCTCCTTCCAAACAGGGTCAAGGAGCCAATAATGGTAAGGCTCAGTCTACAACTTCAGCAGCACCAGCAGGTCGCCCAACTCCACAGGGTAACTCATCTGGTATAGGTGGTTGTCAGTGCCAAAATAAGTTGTATGCTCTTCAGGCTCGCCAGGATCAGGTAGATTCTTCTGATGTGATCACTAGTACGTTAAGAATCTTTAACTTAGATGTTTATGCTTTATTAGATCCAGGGGCTACTCTTTCCTTTGTAACTCCTTATATAGCAGTTAACTTCTATGTTAGTCTAGAAAATCTTTCAGAACCTTTCTTAGTCTATACTCCAGTCAGTCACCCAATTATAAATAGACGGGTGTACATATATTGCCCTGTCACAGTCTCTCAGAAAGCCACCTCAGCAGATCATGTAAAGTTAGAAATGGTAGACTTTGATATCATTCTAGGCATGGATTAGTTACATTCTTGTTATGTCTCAGTCGATTGTAGAACTAGGATCATTCGTTTTCAGCTTCCAAGCGAACCAGTCTTAGAATGGAAGGGTAGTACCTTAGCGCCTATGGGTCGATTCATTTCTTACCTTAAGGCCAGAAAGATTATCTCTAAGGGTTATCTCTATCATCAAGTTTGAGTTAAGAATTCAAGATCTGAAACCCCAACTTTTGAGTCAGTTCCAGTAGTTAATGAGTTCCCAGAAGTGTTTCCAGAAAAGCTTCTCGGAGTTCCTCCCAAAAGGGAAATTGAATTTGGAATTGATCTCCTTCCAGATACCCAGTCTATTTCTATTCCTCCTTATATAATGGCTCCAATTGAGCTTAAGGAATTGAAAGAGTAGTTGTAAGACCTTTAAGATAAGGGCTTCATTAGACTTAGTATTTCGTCATGGGGTGCGTCAGTGTTTTTCATGAAAAAGAAAGATGGTTCTCTTAGAATGTGCAATTACTATCGGCAGTTAAACAAAGTCACAATCAAGAATAAGTACCTATCCCCAGGATTGATGACTTGTTTGACCAACTTCAAGGTTCTAGTCATTTCTCAAAGATATACCTCAGATTTGGTTATCATCAGCTCAGAGTCAGAGATATTGACATCCCAAAAATAGCCTTCAGAACTCGGTATGGTCATTATGAATTTGTAGTTATGTCATTTGGACTAACCAATGCTCCTGCAGCTTTCATGGATTTGATTAACAGAGTGTTCAAGCAGTATTTGGACTTGTTCGTTATCGTCTTTATTGATGATATCATCATTTACTCTAGGAATGAGGAAGAACATGTGACTCATTTGAGGGTGTTCCTGCAAACTCTCTAAGATCTCATTTATTTGCTAAGTTTAGCAAATGTGAGTTTTGGTTGTATATATTGCTTTCCTTGGGCATATTGTGTCTAGCGAAAGGATCTGAGTGGATTCTTATAAAACATAAGTTGTGAAACAATGGGCCATACCTACCTCTCCTATAGATATCAGAAATTTCTTGGGATTGGCTGGTTATTACAAAAGGTTCATGGAAGGATTTTCATCCATAGCTTCTCCATTAACTAAGTTAACTCAGAAAAAGGTTAAGTTTTAGTGGTTAGATGAGTGTGAGAAAAACTTCACAGAACTGAAAAGTAGGTTGACTACAGCTCCAATTTTGACTCCACCACAGGGTTCAAACGGTTATGTGATCTATTGTGATGCCTCCAGAGTCGGCCTAGGTTGTGTGTTGATGCAGCGAGGTAGGGTTATAGCTTATACTTCTAGACAGCTTAAGGTTCATGAGAAGAACTATCCGACTCATGACCTTGAGCTTGCAGTAGTAGTGTTTGCACTAAAGATTTGGAGATATTACTTGTATGGTGTTACATAAATGTGTTTACAGACCATAAGAGCCTTCAGTATGTGTTCACCTAGAAAAAGTTGAATCTTCGCCAGAGGAGATGGCTTGAGTTCCTTAAAGACTATGATATGAATGTGCTTTATCATCCTGGTAAGGCCAATGTAGTAGCAGATGCTCTTAGTAGACTATCTATGGGTAGTGTAGCATATGTTGAGGAAGAAGAAAGAACTAGCAAAAGATGTTCACAGGCATGCTCGCTTAGGAGGTCGCCTTATGAGCATATCAGATGGTGGTGTAATAGTTCAGAATGGGTCAAAATATTCATTGGTAGCAGAGGTTATGGAAAAGCATGATAGTGATCCTATATTGCTTCAACAGAAGGGTGCAGTTCATCAGAAGAGAGTTGAGGTTTTCTCTGAAGGGGGAGATGATGTGTTTTGCTATTAGGGTCATTTATGTGTTCCTAAGGTAGGTGAGTTGAGACAGTAGATTCTTCAAGAAGCCCATAACTCCAGGTATTCCATTCATCTAGGCACCACTAAGATGTACCGTGATCTACAGGAAGTCTTTTCGTGGAGTGACATGAAAAGGGATATAGAAGATTTTGTGGCTAAATGCCCGAATTGTCAGCAGGTGAAGTTATAACATCAGAAACCAGGAGGTATGACTCAAGAGATTAGCATTCCTACATGTAAGTGGGAAGTGATCAACATGGACTTTATTATAGGTTTACCTCATACTCGCAGACAATATGACTCCATTTGGGTGATAGTTGACAAAGTCACTAAGTCTGTGCACTTTTTGGCTGTCAAGACTATAGATTCGGTGGTGGACTATGCCAAGCTTTACATTAATGAGATAATCAGGTTGCATGGAGTTCCTTTGTCTGTCATCTCACATAGAGGTCCTCAGTTTACCTCTCATTTTTGGAAGTCTTTTCAGAAAGGTCTTAGTCTCAGGTTAATCTTAGCACAACATTTCATCCACAGATGGATGGTCAGGCAGAGCGTACCATTCAGACCTTAGAGGACATGTTTAGAGCTTGCGTGATCGACTTCAAGGGTAGTTAGGATGATCACCTTCCTCTTATATAGTTCACCTACAATAATAGTTACCAATCCAACATTCAAATGGCCCCTTATGAGGCAGAATATGGGAGTAGGTGTAGATCTCCAGTCGATTGGTTTGAAGTAGGTGAAGTAGCCTCAATAGGGCCATAATCGGTTCATGATGCTATGGAAAAAGTTCAGTTCATCAGAGATAGACTTAAGACAACCCAGAGTCGATAGCAGTCCTATGCAGATGTAAGGGGAAGGGATTTAGACTTACAAATTGATGATTGGGTTTCCTAAAAGTGTCCCCTATGAAGGGGGTGATGAGATTTGGCAAGAAAGGGAAGCTCAGTCCTAGATATGTAGGTCTTTACAAGATCTTGAGTAGAATTGGTAAAGTGGCTTATGAGTTAGAGTTACCAGCAGAACTAGCAATAGTGCAACGGGTCTTTCACATTTCGTTGTTAAAAAGTGTGTGAGTGATCCAGCATTCATAGTACCATTGGAAAGTGTGACTGTGAAGGATAGTTTCACTTATAAGGATGTGCCAGCTAAAATTCTTGATCATCGGATTTGAAGGTTGAGAAACAAAGAAATCGCTTCAGTTATGGTTTTGTGGAGGAGCCAGTCAGTAGAGGGAGCTACTTGGGAAGCAGAAGCAACCATGAAGACCAAGTATCCTCATCTTTTTCCTTCCGATTCCATTCCAACTTGAGGTAATAGTTCCTTTACTGTCTTTCAGTTACTCATGCGTAGATTCAGTCTTTGCAACACCTTTCTAAGTGAAAGAGCTATCATTAGAAAGTCATTTTTGGAAAGAATGAAAATCTGGAAATTTGTTTAAATTATGTTAAGTTTCAGTTTTGGGTCAACTTCAAATGACCATAACTCCTAGATCGGGATGAGTTAGGTGTGCTACAAGATACCGCAGGAAATATCTTGAATTATCCTTCCAACGCCACCGAGTTTTCTCAATTTCGAGTTTTTATGAGGGAGATATTCCCATTTGAAGTCGGGTTACCTAGATAAGGAAAGTCAAAACCATATTTTTAGAAGGGTATTGTGGTCTTTTCACTACCCAATTAATTAAATTTGTTTTTGATAATTACTTAGGGGTATAAACTGAATTGGTTCAGGTTAGACAATTGGAAATTCACGCTAGGGTTTTTGGAGAAGGAACTCAAAAGGAGAAAGGAGAAGAAATGTTCAAGATTCATCAAGTTCTTGCGATTTTAGTTGTGGATTTTGCCAAGGATTCAATCCTACGAGGTATGTGAGACTTTCATAACGTTGGTTTCGTTCACCCACGTGAAAAACGTGTTTATTTCAGCGTGAATTCGTCCTAAAAAGATTGGAAGTTTGAATGTTCTTGATGAGTGTTCTTGAATTGCTTTCGTTCTTGAATTTGGGTTGAGATTGAGGAGTTTTTGAGAGTTTAATGTCGATTATTAGAGTTGTTTTGAGTTAGATTCTTGTGTGTATGTATTGGGTACCTGAATCAAAAGAGATATTGAGAAAAAGAATCAAAATTAATCGAATTAAGGTCTGAAAATGAGAGGAAAAATTTATTAGATTCGCCTGGGGGAATGCAGGAGTGGTGTGCCCCCATTACGCCAGAAGGGCTAGGGTGACGCGCCAAAAGTGCACCAAAAGTGGTCTCTGAACTTTGGGGGCTGGGGTGGCGTGGCGCGCCAGCAGTGTGCCAGGTTCTTCCGCCCCAACCAGTTTTTCATCGTTTAGCCTGTTTAAGTCCTTCTAAGGTGTACCAACACTTCCTATTGATTCTAACTACTCTAAATGACTTCTAAACGCCTAGGAATCATCCATAAATATGAATCATAACCTTGAATCCATAAATTCAAATTCAAGGAAAGTTAAGAGTCAAGTCTAGAAAGTTCAAAAAGTCTTTTCAAGAAGTCTTTCGCAAATGTTTTAAACTTATCTTAAGACTTGAGTTGCGAGTTAAGTAAGAGTAACAAATGAAGGTCATTTCCTCAAAAAGATTATATGGGAACTAATTATTCCCAAAGAGTAAATGTTTTCACATTTAAACAAGAGAGGAAACATTGATTTCCAAGAGAGCTTTTGAGCTAGTTTTTGAGTATTATCTCAAACCACAGAAAGAGTTCTTGTTTCTAAAACATATGAGCTGGGTATTTTGGGAGTAGTATTGAGCACCGATGTTGGGACGAGTTCATGACAGCTCAATATCTCCATAAACCATGTAGCCATCGTGGGTATAAAGGGTCATACTTTTTAGATGATTTCTTAGTGCTTTTTAGCATAGACTAGTGGATCGACTTAGTTGAGGCGTTCTATATCCCAACAGGTTATAGGACAGCTCTGGCAGCGTGGGCGAGACGTGTATCATCGTCAGTTAGGGAAACTCCCACAAAGTTATATTACTTTATTATATATGTTTATTGAGTTGTTTCTTAATGTTTTAACTTCATATAAACTATATCCTTAATGTTGTTTAATTCTGCATTTGAGTTGAGTACCCATGAGTTTGAGTAAAGTTGAGGTAAGTGTTTCTTTCAGATTCCAATTCAAGCTTATGTATTGTTTAGAATTCCCCTTGCATACTCGTACATTCAATGTACTGATGTCATTTAGACTGCATCATTTTATGATGAAGCTACAGGTAACCAGGATCAGCATCTAGCGCCTTGTTGATCCACTTGAGCACTCAGAGTCAGTTGGTGAACCTTCTTGCTTTCCGGAGGATCCCTTTTCATATTGTTTTAAGTATTTCAGTTGTTAGGATGATCAGGGGTCTTGTCCCAACGTCCCTCATAGTTTTAGAGGCTTCATAGACGGATAGTTATAGTTCTTTAGTCTTTCCATTTCAGTTGTTTATGTTAAGACTTGAGTTGCCATTTTGGCTAGTCTAATATTTCTTTAAGTTAATGTATGAGTTATCCTTTGATATTGCTTCGTGTTATCTAAGTCTTCCGCTAAGAGTTAATCTAGGCCAAGGGTTCGCTTGAGGCCAACAATGATTATCGAGTACCAATTCTGCCCAAGGTGTAGGCTCGGGGCGTGACAATCTTAGTATCATGTTCCTTCAGTTTATAGTTGCATTTTCAGTGTAATTGCATGTTCTTGGAACTTAGTTCAATAAGAAATCAGTTTCTAGTACTTAGTGATAGGGTTTGTAGCTCTTTCCCTCCCTATCCAGCTAGTTTAGACTTCATTTGAGGACGAATGTTCCCAAGCGGGAGAAATTGTAACACCTCGAAAACCAGACTTAGAAAATGCAGAAGAAAAACACCAGAACTAGTGAACCACGGCAGGGTTCACAGACTGTGAGAGGGACCACGGTCCGTTGACGTACTCGTGAACTCAGCACCCTTCCAGCAGAGGTGGACCACGGAGTCCTTCCCGTGACGTGGACCACCTCACAGGCCTCTTTAGCGCTCATGGAAACCAAGCACAATCCACCGGGCCCAGACATCAGAATACCATAGTCTTGACGACGGACCCTGGTGGCACCCGTGGAAGCTCATCCCAGAAACCATTAGCTACTAGCCCAAGGACCACGACCATCTTGAAGGTCTGTGGTCCCTATGGTGGTACGTCAGAGGAGCCATGGTGAGCTGCGTCAGACTTTTAAGTCAGTCGTCGTCTGGTATTTTCCCTATGCGGTAAACCCCTAAATTAGGTCGTTTAACCCTTAAACTAGGTGATTTTGGTCAGTTTTAGCCTAGTGACTTGATTAGAACTTACCCTAATCGATCATTCACCAAAATTAGGCGAAACTTAGAACCAAGCAGAGAGAAAAGTCGAGAAGTCCTCAAGAAAGTGCAGCAAGGTTTTCTTCAGTTCCAGCCCCAAAATTGAAAGATTTCTCTGTGAATTTTGTCACCAGGTATGTGGGATTTCACTAGTGGGTTCCTTTAACCAATTAGGTCCCTAGAATTCAGTCAGATTCTTGATTCCCTCCATACTATCTAGACCTAGGGTTTCTAAAATTTCAGCTAATTACTATGATTTACTTATTGTAACGTTCTTAATCAGATTATCATGTCTTAGTATCATTTTTGTGTAGATTCTTGCATAAACTCATAACCCTTGTTATGTAGTTCTTTTAGTTCATGAATTACAGTAGCTAGGATAGATAAACAGATATACATGCCTCAGTTTTTGAATGTTTCATTATCAAAAATAAATGTTGCATTTTCAGATTTTCTTGTCAAATTATTGAGCTATCCAGTTTACTTCAGTTGTGTTATAGTTTACACATATTCAGTTGGGAGTAGGCTTTATACCGAGTTGGACTAGGGTCAGTCACCCTCATAGTCCCAGAACTGCGTGTCCCCATAGGTTATAAGTCCCATTTGTGGGCACCAATTTAGTGATCACGTCAGTCATGCCTCTATACCTCTGGCAAGGTATATTGGGTCCTCTCGATGGGGTATCTACATCGGACTCCACGTTTAGCTCACGTGGTTTTATGTCAGTTATTAGTAGCTCCCACAGTTAGATTCTAATCCATTGACCAGGTTATCAATTACAGTTGAGTATTCAGATTCAGCATGTTATAAATTTGGTCATTGCATTTAGTTTAGTTCATATTCAGTATTTACAGTATAGTATCATGCTCATCTTATATCATTGCTTAGTATGCTTTGTTCAATTATGTATATTGTTCAGTTTTATTCTATCATGCATGCTCAGTACCTTTCAAGTACTGACGCATACTCTATGCTACATCTTCTCGTGATGTAGGTTTAGGTCCTTAGCATTCAGATCATGCATAGTCTTTAGTTTTAGTTTTCCTAGATTTAGCTTGGTCATGTACTAGCATCTCTAGTCAGTTAGAGGCTTTATTTCAGACATAGTTAGATTCAGTTTTAGTTTGAGTTTGACCTTTCAGTTGTTGTTAAACTCTCAGTTTTTATATATTTAGACAGTATTGGGTATTCCCCATCATATCAGTTTACATCATGTTTTAAGCTTCCACACAGAATTTTTATTTTAGAAAATCTATAAGTATGCTTATGATATACCAGCAGGGTTAGCTTGGGGTCACTCGTGACCCTAGGTCCCGTGTTTACGCCCTTGGGGTAGCTTCGGGGCATGACAGAAGTATTCGAAAGTATACAAGTCGAAGTCTTTAAATCCACCAAATATTCAAGTTGAAATCTTCAAATTCTTTAAGTAAACAAGTTGAAGTCTTTATATCCTCCAAATATGCAAGATAAAGTCTTCAAATTCTTCAAGTTTCCCAGTTGAAGTCTTCAAATTCTCCAAGTATACAAGTTAAAGTCTTCAAATCCTCCAAGTACGCAAGTTGGAGTCTTCAAATTCTTCAAGTTCACAAGTTAAAGTTTTCAAATCCTCCAAGGTTGAAAGTTGAAGTCTTCAAATTCTTTAAGTTTGCAAGTTAGACTCTCAAGTCAAACAAGTTTACGAAATGAAGTCTTCAAGTTCTAGAAAATTGCTATTTGATGTCTTCGAATTGTTCGAATTTGCAAGTTCAAGTTCTCAAACATTGTTACGTGTTGAAGCGTTACATTTCGCAAAATTCACAAGTCAAGTTTGAATGCCCAAACTTAAAATACAAAACTTCAACTATTTTCATTCTTATTGGCATACAAAATATGGAATTAATTTAATTTTTGAAAAGCTTTCTATAAAAAATAAATAAATAATTCAAGTTGGAGAATGCAATAAAAATGCATGATATGAGACGAAGAAAAAGAAGGAACTTTATTATTATAAAATTGTCAAAAATATCAATTAAATTCTAAAGGAAATAAAAAAATGGAAAGATAAAGAATATCCTAATCTAAACGTAATTTTTAGTTGGTCAAATCTTGACTTAATCTAAACGTAATCGACACGTAATTTGTAGTTGGTCAAATCTTGACGACTTGCCTCCAACTGCTCTCCTTTCTTTTCCAAATGAATTGAATCATCAGCCATTAATAAATCCATGTTTTCATACAAGGATATCTTATCTTTGGTAGCTAAAATCTTGGCTTGAATCTCCTCAACCCCCGTTTTAGCAGCTTCTAAAACAACTTCAAGTTCTTCTCGCTCTCCAGGTAGAGTTGCTAGCTTTTGCTTAACCTCCATTAACGATTTCATCTTAGAAGAAATTCCTTTGCCTTCTCACCAGTGGCGGAGCCACATACAATTGAGGGGTGTCGATTGACACATCGACACCCCTCCATCAGAAAATTATACTGCATAGCTAGAAAAAAATATATTTTTATGTGTATATATATTACATATTGACACTCCTCGACCTCTACACAATTTAACTTATTTATATTTTGACACTCCTTAGTTGAAATTCTGGCTTCGCCATTGCTTCTCACCCTCTTCTACCTTAATGATTCAAGATGTTCCTTAGAATTGGAAAGAAAGTCCATATTCTTATCTTCATGCGCCTTTTTCAAAAAGGCAAAAGGGTCTGATGGACCCTTATACTTGACTCGAATTGTAAATTGGACCTTTCTACTCCACAAAGTTTCAACTGGACACTTCAACTCAAACAAAATAGAAATTTTAAGCCCCTTTGACCATTGACCGGTCTTAAGTGGCATTAGTTTAGCTGAGTTAGAAAAATGTCTGTTACACACGTGAAATAAGAGCGTGAATTGATTTAAAAAGTTGCTAAAATTAAATAAAAAGTAAAAAAGAATAACCTACCTTAAAAAAAGGCAAAAAAAAAAAGAAAAAAAAAACCCTTTCTAATTCAAACCCACCCACCCACCCTTTTTGAAAAATAATAGATCTCCCTCATGCTATATCACTATCCTCTCTATTTATTATTTTTTCTTGCAATATCACTTTCCTTCACGTTTCAAATGAAAACTACAGATTCATAAAAAATTCAACAACAAAAATAATTGGAAACGAAAGAAAAAAAACTTCTCCAAATTGAAAGCTCAGATCGAAATTGAAGAACTATTTTTGTTGCTACTAATTGTTTCTTTTTATCTCTTTAGAAGCAAAACATTTTTTTAAAAAAGTCAAAATTTTATCTCTCTTTTAAATTGTAGATACAACTTTGAAATTTTTATATTTCTTGATCTTTCTTGTTTCAAGCTTTGGATTTTGTTTTTTCAATTTCAAGTTTTTTGGTGTCAAGTTTATTATTAGGAGTAGTAAGGTTTGAGTGTTTTCTTCTATTGATGTTAATATCAGTTTTGATGAAATTGTAAGCTCAAATGAGGCTGTGAATGGAGACAGATGTAATTTCAAATTGTAATATCATGTGCGACGAAGATGGAGACAGATGAGGGAGAGAGTATTGTGGTCTCGACGGCAAGAGGAGGTGGCAGCTGCAACTTTCTCCGGCGATTGGGCCATTTCACGGTGAAAATGGCAGCTGATCTAGGGAGACCCAAAATTTTAATTTAAAAGAATAATTTGTTTTATTTTTGTACAATTTGCATCAAAACTTTAGAATTTTTGTCCAAAAAGAAATTATTATAAAAATAAAAAATGATGTGGCAAAATTTATCTGACATGGAATGTGACATCAGCGCGATTGAGAGTCACGATAAGTTGAAAGGGTTCAACAGGTTGAGTTTAAATGAGTTCGGGGGTTCAGATGACAAAGGGGTAAGTAGAAGGGTTTACAATACAAACGAGTACAAGTACAAAGGTCCACCAGACCATTTAGCCTTTTAAAAAAAATAGAGTGCTCTTGACCATAGGAAGTAGCAAGCTCGAAAAGAGAATCCACCAAGGTCAATTGTGAAAGATCTAATAAATTCATCTCACTCATCTTGTTGAAGATCTCATAAATATTCTCTTTGTAAGATGAAATAGAATTCGGAGAAGTTCTAGAAAGTCTGCCACAAATCTCTTCCCAAAGGCCCAAGATGTACTTCCTTTTGTGGTTGAACACAACGCATTTTCCTTTGAGGACATACATAGCTCCATTCGGCTTTGTAAGAATTCAAGAGCACTCATTTGAATAAGGAGTCAACCCTTTTAAAGTTTGGTCATGAGAAGTAGATGATGTCTTTTGTCCTTGCTCCATTCAGCTTAGTAAGAACTCGAGAGCACTCACTTCCTATGACACCATTCTACAAGCCTTCTAACTCTCTGCGATTTGTAGACCCTATCTTTAGACCTAACCTTTAACCCAAAAAGTTTACTAAGTTTGGATCACTCCTACGAAACTTGTCCAAAATCCTACATCTTATCATGATCATTCGTAGGTCAAACTTCAGAAACTTCAAATTCAAAAAAATCAAATCCAGTTCTATGCTTCCCTTCCTACGGCCATAGAATTTCCTACGGTCCGTAGGTCTGTCTTGTAGATCACAGGGTCAATGCAAAAAAACTACACTTTTCTATTTCTTTTTAACTTCTCAATTTCTGAGGTGTTATAGATGTTCAATAGTTTTGACCTACAGATAAAAGAAGGGGGGTTAGAAAATTCATTTATTCATCACTCAAAGATAAGAGATTTGTGAATAAAAAACAAAACCTTTTCACTCTAAAGTTTAATGCTCTTGAAGGACTATCAATGCTTTGGACTTCTACCACTTCTAAATCAATAGCTCCAGCCCATGTTGAGTCAATCCTTTGCCTCTTCCAACATCGATCATTGTTGTTTTTGCATGTTTCTTGTAAGGATTGTTTACTAGAGAAAAGAATTTGGGGACATTTCTCTATATTAGTAGAAGTATGAACTACTTCTTTCTTAGATACCTTAGAGGATTTAAGCTTCTTACTTTGATGTTGGGGAGCAAGTGTATCTTAATTTTTGAAAGTGTTTTCTTGATGTCTTGACTTCCATCCTCTAAAAGGGTAAAAAAGTTTGACCCAACTTTCTCCACCTAAACATCCAATTTATCCTCAATAAACATTCCATGGGATCACTCCCACCAAGATGGATATCGGGTAGAGTGAAGCTTCTTCGTGGATGTTATCGCAGGATGAAATGTCGCTTTAGACATAGTATCACGTGATATGAAAATACGTCGATATCTAAGGCCATCATCGAGCAACTCAGCACAAATATCATTTTCTAAATAGTCAGGAATATCTTGATGGAAACCAAATTGGTGATTATATCGGTGCAGACTATATGGCTCAATAACAAAGGAACCTCCCCTCCTCAATGGGAAATAATTGAAACAAAGGAACATAAAATAAGCTGACTCTAACTTTGGTGTTTGGCTATCATCAGTATAATAGGCTAGGTGAGGCCTAATAAGCATGGTTGCATTCCATATAATGTTATCTCCTCGATGAACATGCTTCTTTGCCTCGTCTTTGTCAAAATATTTTGCACCACCTTCCCCAAATATATCATCATTCGTGGGAAAGAATGCCCACTAGTAAACGGATAGTATTTCTTGAAGTAATAAGCAAGAAAACTATAAACATATATGAATGGGGAAAAAACTTTCTATGGTCTAACTATGAAGAATTTGAAATTTTATTTAAGCCATGATAGATGCTCTCTAAGACTGGGACCATAAGGCTAGCCCTTTGAAACGACCCCAAAAATTGCCCGAAAATGTGCTTCGAAAACACCTAAAATTGTAATTTCCATATATCTCAAAATCCNTTTCTACCATGAAAGTTTCAGGCCAAATGAAATTCCCTTCTTCAAATGATTTACAAATGCACACAACCAACATGACAAAAAGGCCATTATAGAAGTCTCATGTTTTTGGTGTTTTGCTCCAAGCTTAGAAAATACCGTCTCTTGAGCACTTAATCATGTGTTTATCTTGGTTAGTATTTCGCCTGTTGGATTATGTGTAGATGATAGGTGTCAAGCATACTTCTCTTTCTTGTGGGAGCTAGAACATATTTGAGATCCTTCTTGCACCAAAATTGTATCCATTCACTAAAGGAGACCCCTATATTACCATTATTTTCCTCTTTAAAATGATGAAAGGCAAAAAACAAATACTAACAAGTTCAAGGAAGAAAATATTTTTTTCTTGTCATCAAAACCTATAAGTTCTGTGGCATTAGATACCACTTCTTCGTGAGGGACTCTACTAATTGGCAAGCCAACGAGAGTATGCAAATTCCAAAGAGATATGGACGCTGCTCCAATAAATGTAAGTAATATATTTGTTTGGGGACACCAAGCCTCCAAAAGGCTTGTATAATACTGGAGTTTAGATCATAAGTAAATAAGAGAAGGAAATACAGTATCACGGATGTTAACATTGCTTAAACTTTGCCCATTTTTTCTAAGTGCAGCTTCTTACCATTCCCAGTATCCCAAAATGCAATGATATTCACCTTTAAACGCAATGTTGTCTCCTCAATAATTCCTCTTGAATCATGAGACGGCCTAAATTTGGAAGAGTGCTCAAGATATTTATAGCTTGAGTATTTGATTTCTCAACATACCACACTTTTGGATGATTTATTAGATTTTTGGTCGTATTCAAAGGTCCAATTTTTCATATGAAGCGTGTTCCTCGATTACGGTCATGGAACAACATAACGACCAACTAAAGAATTTTGGATCAAAAGCTTGGTCTCCAGCTTGCTACACTTCATTCCAATGATGAGATATTTGAATTTAGAAGATGGAAAAGTGTAGTACTGAAAGAAAACCATTGTTCAAGCTACATTAAAAAAAAGTGTTAGTTTTTATTTATAGTGGTGCACGAAAGAAGGTAAAACTTTAAATAAAATAAAAGGGTGGATAAAATGGGAGAATAATTTGAGTTTTTTAGATCTCATAAAGATTCAAATTAGTGATCTCAAGGTGGAGACGTTAAACACATCCCTTCAAACCTTACGCTCAAGTATTCAGGATCTCATAAAAATTCAAATTAGTGATCTCAAGGCGGTGACGTTAAAAACATCCATTCACACCTTATGCTAAAGTATTAGGGATCTTATAAAGCCTCAAGTTAGGGATCTTAAGGTGGGGACGTTAAACACATCCTTTCACACCTTCTGCTAAAGTATTCATGATCTTATAAAGCCTTAAGTTATTGATGTTAAGGACGAGACGTTAAACACATCCATTCACACTTTATGCTTAAGTGTTTGTAATCTTATAAAGCCTCAAGTTAGTTATATTAAGGCGGGGACATTAAAAAATCCTTTCACAGCTCATGCTTAAGTATTCAGGATCTTATAGAGCCTCAAGTTAGTGATCTCAAGGTGGGGACGTTAAACACATCCCTTCAAATTATGCTAATGTATTTGGGATCTTATACAGCCTCAATTTAGTGATCTTAAGAAAGGGATGTTAAACACATCCATTCACACCTTATGCTTAAGTATTTGGGATCTTTTAAAGCCTCAAGTTAGTGATCTCAAGGCGGGAACGTTAAAGACACCCTTTCACACCTTAAGCTCAAGCATTCAGGATCTTATAAAGCCTCAAACTTTTAATCTCAAGTAGGAGACGGTGAACACATCCATTCACACCTTAGGCTTGAATATTTGAGGTCTCATAAAGCCACAAATTTGGGATCTTAAGGCGGGGACGTTAAACACATCTGTTTACACCTTACACTCAAGTATTTGATATTTTATAAAGCCTCAAGTTAGTGATGTCAATGCATGGGTGTTAAACACATCCACTCATAGCTTGCTACAATATTCGTGGTCTCACAAAGATGCAAATTAGTTATCTCAAGGAGGGTATGTTAAACACATCCCTTCATATATCGAAATGAAATTCTTTTGTTATGATAACTCCCTATTGCATGTCATCCATAAAATAAATATTAATCCCTTCACACCTTATGTTTAAGTATTTAAGATCTTATAAAGCCTCAAGTTAGTGATCTCGAGGGAACATTAAACACATCCATTCACACCTTATGCTTGAATATTCAAGGTCTCATAAAGCTGGAAGTTTGTTATCTCAAGAATGGGACAATAAATATATCCCTTCACACATTACACTCAAGTATTCAGGATCTTATAATGCCTTAAATTAGTGATCTCAAGGTGGGGACATTAAACACATCCTTTCACACCTCAAAATCAAATTTTTGTGTTATGATAACTATCAATTGCATGGCATCCATAAAAAATAACAATTCCATGACCTACTAAACAAATCACAAAAGAAAATCAGAAAACAAAATACCTAGAGATCAGGTGATCGAAAAATGGATTCCAAAACTTCATGGAAAAGAGAACTATCACAAGCTGATATTGAAAGAGTGGAAGCATAACGCATATTTATATAGTTGAAGGGGCGGTAAATTAATTTTTCCGTGTGCAAATGGGAGTGAATTAATTTATCCATGTCCTAATACGAGTATACTAAGTTTTTGAGGAATATGATAAGGAGGCGGCAGTTATTATCCTTCTTCGACATGGACTTGAATAATTGAAATCTCCATATATAATTAAAAGATTAGTGAGATATTTGATCACTGGCCTAGTGAGATATTTGATCACTGGCCTTCCTCATGAGGACCCCCAAGTGCATATAACCCAAGGTTGGGGGAATCAACCAAACTTTTCATGGGTGGAAACCAAAATCAACATCAAAATTAGACCCAAGGGCTAAACAAATACAGGCCACAAGGATATGGGTAGCAGTATCAAAACCATGGACAAGGTAATAACCAAGGTGCCCAACAAGGGGTATGACTAATGAGGAGTTGTTCAAATAGCTGATGGCAAAGATAAGTAAAACAATGCAAAGATATGTAAGACTAATGCAAAATTAGATAAGTTTAGAGAGGATTTGAGGAACACCCAGATGTCAACTCAAAATTTGGAAAGGTATGTTACAAAATTGGCTAATGACCTTAACTTCCATTCACAAGAAGGTCTTACGGGTGACACGGATCCCAACCTAAAACAAGTGAATAATGTGGGTACAAGAAGTGGGTTACAATTAGAAGAACTAGCTCCAAAGAAGAAATATACTCAATTAGTAAGTGGAAAAAAGAAACAAAAAGAGATTTGTCAAAATTTGAATGTTGAGAGGGTTGTTCCTCAATTAAAACCACCTCCTCCTGTTCCATAAAAGCTTAAAAAGTAGAATGAAGATGAATGATTCAATAAGTTTCTTTCTCTCTCCTAAAACAAGTTTACATTAATCTACCTCTGGTAGATATTTTCTAGGGATTTCCTAAATACGCCAAGTATGCGAAGGAGATAGTGGAGAATACGAGAAGGCTGGCTAAGTACAAAAAAATTGCACTTACTGAAGAGTGCAATCCAAAAATTAAGAATAAACTACCCAAAAAGTTGAAAGAATTGGGTAGATTTACGGTAGGGTCGATGATCTTTCTTGTGGACTTTATGGTCTTAATTTTGAGCCTCATCTTGAAGTTTCATTCATCTTGAGAAGACCTTTCTTAGCCACGGGGCAAGCATTATGATGTAGCAGTTAGTCATTTACCATGAGAGCTCATCATAATGTAGAAGTATTTAATGTCTATCGCTCTTTGAAATTGCCATCTGCCTATGAGTTGTATGGTTTCATTGTTGTGGATCTAACCATGGAATCACATTATATTGCTTCCAAAGATCCATTAGAAAGGGTATTAGTGGTCCATGACAGGTTTAGGGATGCGGAAGCGCAAGAGCTAGCCACTTATCTTGATATGGCACTTGTGGGAGCCTAGAGAGGCGAAGAGGAACCATTAGATCCTGTTTTGGGACCTCCATCCAAATCATTGATCATAGACTCACCAAAATTAGAGCTTAAATATCTTTCGACGCACCTAAGGTATGCATATCTAGGCAACAATTGAACTTTACTCGTGATACTTTCTGTAGAATTGTCTGAAGCATGGATTGATGCAGCATTGAAAATTTTGAAGCAAAGAAAGAAAGTTATTGGGTGGCAGATGTCTGATATTCATGGGATTAGTCCGGTGTTATGTATTCAAAAAGTCTATATGGAGGAAGACAACAAGCTGAGTGCATAACATCAACATCGGCTAAATCCATTAATGAAAGAAATGATAAGAACATAAGTGAACAAGTAGTTAAATGCCATAATTGTGTACCCCATCTCTGATAGTAAATGGGTAAGTCTTGTGTAGTGTGTACCAAAGAAAGGTGGTATGACAGTGGTGAAAAATGAAAAGAATGTGTTGATATCCACGTTACTGGGTGGAGGATTTGCATGGATTACCAAAAACTAAATGATGCCACAAGAAAGGGTCACTATCATGTATGTTTCATTAATCAAATGCTTGACCGTTTAGAAGGGGAGGAGTAATATCCCTTTTTAGATGGGTATTCTGGTTTTAATCAGATTGTGATTGCACTTGAGGTTCAAGAAAAGAACACTTTCACTTGTCCATATGGCACAAAATGTTTTCAAGCGTATGCCATTTGGACTTTGCGATGCTCTATCCACTTTCCAGAGGTGTATTATGGCTATTTTTCATGACATGGTAGAGGACTTTGTAGAGGTATTTATGGATTAATTCTCTGTCTTTGGGAAGTCTTTTGAGGTATGTCTTCGGAACCTTAATAAAGTACTCGCTCGTTGTGAAGATACAAACTTAGCACTCAATTGGGAAAAATGTCACTTGGGTCACAATATATCAAAGCATGGACTAGAGGTTGATAGAACCAAAGTTGAAGTAATAGAGAAATTTCCACCTCCAATTTCTGTCAAAGGAGTAAGAAGTTTTCTTGGGCATGCGGGTTTTATTTGAGGTTCATCAAGAATTTTTCGAAGACTGCCAGAACTATGTGCAGTCTCTTTGATAAAAGGTGAAATTTGAGTTTGATAAAAATTGTGTGAAAGAGTTTGACGTGCTAAAGCAGAACTTAATTGAAGCTCCAATCTTGATTGCTCCTAATTGAGAGCTACCATTAAAACTCATGTCTGATGCAAGCGATGTAGTAGTGGGTACAGTTGGAACAAAGAAAAGAGAAGGTGTTCCATTCGATAGAGTATGATAGTAAGACCCATGATTTTGCCCAAGCAAATTATAGATTGACTGAGAAGGAGATGTTTGCTCTAGTATTTGCCTTCATCGAGTTTAGATCGTATTTGGTAGGTACCAAAGTGATTGTTTATACTAACCATGCAGCTATTAGGTAGCTATTCAACAAGAAGGATGCTAAGCAAAGGCTCATTTGATGGATATTGCTTCTTCAAGAATGTGACCTGGAAATCAAAGACAAGAAAGGTACATAGAATCAAATGGTTGATCATCTTTTGAGGTTAGAAGACCTCTCTCATGTGCATTAAAAAGAAAAAATACATGAAGACGTTTTCGGATGAACAATTGATGACCTTAGATATCTCCCAAGTGTCATGGTATGCTAATACAATGAATCTATTGATGAGTGGAGTGTTACCACCAGGCGCAACTACTCAACAAAGAAAGAAGCTAAAGCATGATGTTAAATTTTACATCTGGGATGAACAATTTTGTTTAAGCAAGAAGTGGATCAAGTTGTAAGAAGATGCATTCTGGAAAACGAGGTCAAGCAAGTGCTCGAGAGTTTTCATGCAAGTTCTTATATAGGGCATCATGGAGGAGAGTGCACGACTCACAAGGTATTGCAATCGGGCATCTTTTGGCCCTCTTTGTTCAAAGACTCTATAGTTTATGTGAAAGCATGCGATCAATGTCAAAGATTGGGTACTATATCTGGAAGACATGATATGTCACTAAGCAATATTCTTGAGGTAGAAATCTTTGATGTGTGGGGTATTGACCTCAAGGGTCCCTTCCTACCATCAGATTGAAACAAATACATTCGTATGGCGGTTGATTATGTGTCCAAATAGGTCTAGGTTGTAGCTCTTTGCATGAATGATTCAAAGATGGTAATTAAATTCATAAATAATCACATTTTCACTCGTTTTGGTACCCCAAGGGTGATCATAAGTGATGGAGGTAAGCACTTCATAAACCATTTAGTGAAAAATCTTGTGGCTAAGTATGGTATATGTCAGCAAACCACCCACAAACTAGTGGGCTAGTTGAAGTGCTGAATCGAGGGGTGAAGCAAATCTTGCAGAAAACAATGAATGCCCAATGAAAAGATTGGTCTGGGAAACTTCATGATGCTTTATGGGCGTATAGGACAACATATAAAACACCCATAGGGACTTCTCCCTATCACATGGTTTCGAGAGAGCGTGTCATCTTCAGGCAGAGTTAGAGAATCAAGCATATTGGGCGATAAAGAAGTTAAATCTTGAACTAGAGCTAGCAGGCAGGAAAAGAATAGGACAATTGCACAAGCTTGAGAATTTTAGGCTCCATGCTTATTAGAATTCTAAGCTATACAAAGAGAAGACCAAGAGATGGCATGACAAGCACATAATCCTTCATACTTTTACTCCGTGCCAAAAGGTATTACTCTTCAACTCTAGACATAAATTATTCTCCAGAAAACTATGGTCTAAATAGAGTGGTCCATTCGAAGTTGTGAGGATGACTCAACATAGTGCGGTAGAGCTTCAAGACAAAGATACAACAACGTTTTTAATGAACGGGCAATGGGTCAAGCACTATTTTGGTAAGAATGCGGGTCTATATCAAGAAGCTCTTGAGCTAAATGAGTAATGATCCAAAGTTGAGTCAAGCCGCGACGTTAAATGTGGCGCTCCACGGGAGGCAACCCGTGAAATTATGTAACAAGTAATTATTTTTTATTTTAATTTTATTTATTTTTAGTTTATTTTAATTTTTGGTAGAATTTGATTAAATTTTAATCATTTGTAATAGTTAGGAACTATGAAAAAAAATGAAAATGCAAAAAAATACAAAAAGAGAAGTCGTGCCACGACTAAAACTAAGGCATTGGGTGGGAGGCAACCCACAATAGCTTTGACATAGTGTGGTCATTGTGCATGAATATCCTAAAGTGGAACAAACCAAGTCGAATGGCCCGTGCATGATAAAAGGTTAAAAACAAAATCTTGGCTTGGAAGGCGCACTGGTGGTGTGCTACGCCAGGACCCAAACTAGTGAGGGTCCTAGCTAGTGCATTGCAGGCGCACTGCGCCAGACCAGCAACTTCAGACTATCAAAGATAGCTCCCTGCAGGTGTGTCGCACTAGGGTAATCCCCAAGTTGGTGCACTATAGGATCTCTGGGCCAAGAGGGAAACTACAGACGGGCAAGGCTGGTGCATCGTGCCTCTAGCTCCCCAGGCCCATTTCTCCTTGGGTCGGGACCACACCAGCTCTTAGCCCTTATTTTTTAAACCGCACCCCTTTTAATTCCCAAGACCTTCATTCCACCCTCACTTATCACAATGCCCACCTCCCCATTACCTCTCTCCTCTCAAAATATCTCTCCATCTTCTACTCACTTCCTTCCCCCGAAATCCCCAAATCTTCCATAGCTGTTTCATCCCCCAATTTTCTCTAACCTAGTTTCTGCTCCAATTCGGTTCATCTTCTCAACAAAAATTTTCTTCCCCTCTCTTATCATCACCACCAAACCCCAACCCTTACCACTCTCAAAATTTTTAATTTTTTCCTTCTTTCCCATATTTTATACTTTCATTGACATGGCACCAAAGGGAAAGCAAGTTGAGGTTGGATAGGGCAGCAAGCGATCTCTCAAGGGAGATGTCGCAGGGTCTTCTAGTGTTAGAACTCCGTCTAGGAAGTTTTACAAACAAGCGGTGGAACACCATGATCAAGATTGGTTTGAGTGCCAAAAATAGGTAAAATACCTTAGTGACGAATATGTCAACGAAGTAAGGTTGCAATATGAATTCCCGCAAATTTATGAAACAATTTACAATCTTGGGCTGCAATACATTTTTGAGGATCAAGGTGAATATAATATCATTCTTGTCCATGAATTCTATGCCAACTAGATTATGGAGCAACGGTACAACAACATTGTTGATGTGAGGGGTAAGACTATTCGTTTCTCTACTAAAGTACTAAATATTTTTTTGGGAACCCCTCATTGTGAATTCGTTGAGTACCCTAGGTTGAAAGAGAATCCCCCTTATAGAGATATTTGTCATGCATCGTGCGGGATGAACTCAAGTGCTAGGTGGGATAGGAGTAAGTACATGGGTAGACACGCCACCCTTGATTATGCTCATTTAAATCCATAGGCTGGGGTGTGGTTAAAAATTGTGTGAAGTGTTTTATTGTCATGCAAGTATACCTTTGAGGTCACTAGGGACCTGGTTGTATAAGTATACACATTGATGAAAGGTGTGCCTTTTAATGTGGGGTCCGTTCTTAGACAGAATATGATGAAGTTCTAGAATAATAATAGGTGGAGATTTTTTTATGAGATCTTGTTGACACGATTCCTTAGGTTTAAGGGAATTGAGGAAAAGTTTCACGACTTGTGCTCACCTAGGGATCCTATCTGGTTTTCAACATAGTAGATCTGACCAAAATGAAAGCTCAAGACATGTCATGTGGGCCTTTATTTTCCTGTGTGAATCGATAATCAAGGGATGATAGCTTGATGGACTGGACATTTAGAATGGTAGAGTTACATCTACAGATAGATGGTTGCCTCGTTACTGATGGTGAGATGGAGTAGTTGGCAAAGCGCTACCCACTGACGGATAGTGCAATATATATGTGCAGAATGGGTCCGTCTTTTCAAGAGCCATTGGACGACGTTGAAGTAATTGTGGATGATGAGGTTGATAATGATGATGATGAGGGCAATGAGGTTGACACTACATTGATGGCGGCTGATGGTGCCACTGATGTGGCGGATGGTCGTGATGATGATGGAGATGAGGCCTAAAGGCTTGAGGAAGTTTCTCTTTCACTCTATACTTCTATTTTGATTTTGCTCACTAAGGATAGTGCTTTATTTAAGTGTGGGGTAGAGATGAATTTCCATGTAATAATTTTACTGCTTTATCGAGTCTTTTTTAAGGTGGGTGCCTCGGCTGTTATTTCCAGTTCTTTTCCTGAGGATAGTCCCATTGAACCGACTAGGACTAGTTTATTTTGTTTAACTTTGGTTGAGTCTTAGAGTCGTTGTAGAAGTGACTATTCCCGATGATGGATGGATGATGACTGTCTTAAGGGAAAATTAGTCACTAGGATTCGTAGATTGTGAAACTGAACTTTTGATACTTTAAAACCCTGCTTAAAAAGTTAGTCAAACTTCATGGGTAGTTCACACTTGAATATGCAACTGTAATGGAATTAGTAACCTTAAGACACACATAGGTTCTTTGTTTTGACTCTAAATTGATGGAGTTGGGCTTAATTGTGTGGAAAACACTGCAATGTGATTTGTATGAGCATGTTGAATTGATTATATCCTTACGTGTATGTCATGATGAAGTTGGGCTTAATTGTGTGGAAAACACTGCAATGTGATTTGTATGAGCATGTTGAATTGATTATATCCTTACATGTATGTCATGATGCCATGTGTGGTGAGTATTTCTTAGTTTCTTGCATTGAATGACATCTAGAACTTACCCCGTGTGTGCTTAACATGTAACTGGTAAACTATGGAATATGATTGAGGCATTTCTTTGATAAGCCAATTGAACTCTCTTGTGTGCCTCCACAATAATTATCCTTAGTGAAGCCCCATTGAGATTTTTAACCTTTATTTCCTTGATTAATCGCATATTGAATCGAATCCCTTTTTGTTGATACCATGGTTTTGTTTGATACAAAAGTTGGTCCTTAATGAACTATGTCAATAAGCAAATGGTAACATAATGGTAGAAGTGAAGTAGGGTGGAAATGTCTAACGTGATGAAATTAGAGAAAAGATGTGTAAATAGCCAATGATTAAAATTGAAAAGGCACTTGTATGTATAAAAACATGCTTAAATAAAGAACAAGTCCTAAACAAGTGCTTAGATAAATAAAAGGGCAAGTATTGAAAAGTGAAATGAAGGATATTTATGAGGTGTGCACCAAAGAAAAGAGAAGTGATTGAAGATGTTTGAAAAACATTACAAGTGCATTAAGGAGGAATAGTCACTAATTATATCTGAAATGTACCCTCCCTATCCTTGAACCGACATTACAACCAAGTTAAGTCCTCTTGACTCCATGATAAATGCATTGTGAATGTTAAAGTGCACTAAAGGCAAGCCTATGGTATGTTAGAATATGCAAGAACATCAGTTGTGAGAGTGAGAGTTCAAACTTTGAAAAATAGACCGTGTTTTGAAATACAATGTGCAAACATGATGTTTATATGAGGGAAAGGATATACAAAGTAATAATTTGGGCATTCATGACGCACATTTTGGTGTATTTGATGTTGGTATGTTCTTAATATGATTACATTGACCCCGGAAATTCCGTGATGAGTTATTCATTGAGACTATGTGGTGTTGATTTGTAAACTAACATGGTGAACTAAATTGTTGATTGATTGCATAAAGTGTGGATTATAAAAACATGATTGAATAGGTGTGGTTGATTTTAATGGGAGTAGATAAGTTCAAAGGTATTAATGATGAGTTAATAGTTGAGAGATTGTTCGAGGACGAACAAAGGCCTAAGTGTGGGGTGGTGATCTTGGGCGTATTTATATGCCCATTTGCTACGATTTGCCCGCATGTGTCTTATATTTCAAGGACACTCTTCATGATAGTTATTGTGTTTTGATTGAGTATTGCAATGAATGTACACTAACCTACATGATTAGCATATGCAGGGGCTTCTAAAGGAATATAAGCTAAATAGAAGGCGACGAGAGCTGATAACACTAACCTTGAGAAAGTGTGTTAATCTCCCTGTGTAATTGATAGATCCTCATTCGATTCACCTTATCAAAGTGCTCCTTCAAATCTTCCTAGACTTTGTAAACACTTGTAGCATACATGATTCCACTCAGAAGTTCTTCACTAAATGTACTCATCAACCCCGATAACACAATTGTGTTACAGGTTTCCCATTTCTCATGTAATTCATCTCTATACAGACCTCTGCTACAAGTTCCAGTGACAAAACCATATTTTATCTTCCCTAACAACGCGATGTGCATCGATCTACTCCACAATCCGTAATTTTCAGAGCCAGACAACTTGATCGAAATTAACACAGCTCCAGAACTGTCGGATGGGCTAATGTAGATCGGATCATTCTGATCAATTTTGAGAAAAAAACTCTCTATCTAGTCGATCAATGACTGTTCTATGCTTCTACACAACTAGGATCGGTTTTTGCTTTGATACCATGAGAAAAATTGAAGCTAATGACCTAAAAGTCCATTGATGATTACAGTGAAAATTAAATCATGGAATTAGAGAAGAAAGGGGAGGATATTTTTATGCAGAAGCTTTTGGATTTATGCCTTTGTTAATGCTTATATACACATGAAGAAATATCTTCCTAACTGACTCTAATTCTAACAATCAATTGCAAAATAACAAGTTGGACCACTAACTAATCTGTGAGCAGTGTAACTAACTTTTGAACTATTGTAACCTTCATAATAAAACAGTTCTTAACAATTTTTCTTATGTACAAAACAATTGTATACAAAATTGGCTTTATCTTTCTTCTCGTTTTTTCACATTTATGCTTATTTTACTTTATGGTTTTCTGGTAGTGTAATCAATAGTGTTGAAGACCTTTTTGGAGAATATGTTATGATTTGTTTTATCCTCGTATTCATTGTCTATGGAATAAGGAGCTATTTTTAATCGACATAATAAGAGTGATTCGTGCTATTATAACCTGCACTATTTGGAATTCAGAAAGTCTTTGGATGAATCACATTGTCAATCTTCAATTTGATGAGAAAGATTGGCGACTTCCTCTTGTTGGAAAAAAAAAAGGGTTTTAGAGGTGAAGTTAGTGTTGAGTATTTGCCCTGAGTTTCTTACTATAAATAAGTTTTCCTCTTTCTAACAGTAAAACATAAAGTCTCCATATTTGGCTAGTCCTTTTCTTGTAGGAAAAGGTTTAACACTTTATAAATAGAGATTTGTCCCTTCAAACTTAATCAGTATTCACAATGTAGTCCTAAGGGTTTTGAGAGTTTTGGTTAGGGGGAGAATTTGTGGAATACAAGTGATATGTTATCACTTGTTTGCACCTCCCATGTATTCTGAGTGAATTGGTTGAGGTTATTTCTCTCTATATTTTGTACTCTCATATTGATATAGTGGATTGCTCATCTCCTTTGTGAACCTAGGTCGATTGACCTAACCACGTTAAATCTTTGTGTCCTTTTGGTATATTTCTCATTTGTCTTCTTATTCGTGGTCTTTCGAGGTTTGGTTTGCTAGATTCCGCATGGCACCTAATTGTTTCGATCCTAACAGTTAGGAGTATTAACAAGTTGCATAACCTCTTTGCTTCATTAGCAAGTATGCGAGTATGGAAGTGCTACTCTTCTTCACTAGAAATTTGCATGATGTTTGCTAGGCATACATTATAGGAATATGTTTCAATCAGTTGAGGTTGTGAGAGGTAACTTTCCTATGAAATCACAATTGAGACTTCCTAAATACAGATGATCATCATACTCCAACACAGACGTCACAAATGACATGACCTTTCCAATTGGATCATCAAAGCCTTTGGTTATCTTTCCATCAGCTGCCACATTCACTACCATTGCTTTGTCGTATACTCCCATCACCCACTTCATCAATTTGGGGAAAGTTGCCAACAAATGTTTTGTAGCTCTCGACTTGTGTATGAAATTTAGCCGTGGAGTTGTTATCTGTACCAGACAACAGATACATTTTCTTTAAACATTCCCCCTTAATTAACTTCACATTCAACAAAGGTGGGTTATAGCTTACCTGTATTAGAGCAATCCAGAACGAACCATCTGGAGCAAGCTTGATGTTATCTGGTGCACCAACAAGATTATCAATGAACATCTCTGTTTGTCCTTTCATTTCTTCTTTCAACCAATATTTGAGGTACCTAAATCTGATTATTAAGGACAGAAAGTATGTTGAATGCAACTCCCATTCCAATTGCCAAAACAATGTGTTAATGAAGAAACCGTGCTAGTGAATGGATTGAAAATTTGAAAACACTTACTTCCATGATTCACAGACTACTAAGTAATCTTGATCTGCAGACAGAGCTACCCCGTTTGCAAAGGCCAAGTTATCAAGAATTACAGATGTCTGGTTCAGCGAAGGGCTATATTTGAGAAGCTGACCATGGGGCTTGGCCTCAAGCACGTCAAGGAACCATTCGTGGAGTCCAAATTTGGTGCTTGCCACACTGAAGTATACACTCCCATCTGATGCTTCCACCACATCATCTGCTAGTCTGTACACACTCTTTAACTTTAACGATTTTAAATACACCTTTATGCCACAAGACAAGTGACATGGACATAAGAATCCAGAGATTCTTTTTGTAATTTTTCTGCTAACAGCATCATATAAACCCTCATTGGTAAGGAAACAACAGATCATGTGTGGGTTAGGGACTCGTCACAAGTTCAACTTCTTCTAGACAAAGCGCTGGTATTCAAGTTGGTTGGGAAGAGGGTATTAGACAATTACCTTTGCCTAAATATCAACCCATTTCATACTGTAAGATCAGTTGGAACCTTAAGTTATATTTATTCAAGAGATATACACGGCACAGAGCATATTATATTGTTCATTTTAAAACGAAATTGCACAAAAATCATAAAGTGATATTGGGAATTGATTCCTCCTTGCTCGTTAGGCATCGTTCATTTCGTTTTGACAATGCAACTTTAGAGTCAGAAAGCTGGGCTAGATTGGCCTCTTACAAGTTTCCTCAATGTGGTAGGGAATAAGTAGAAATGTTCTTTTACTTGAAAGATTTGTTTAGTTTCTTCTGGTGGTTGGAATTTATATAAGTTATGTCGTTGTCGATCACCGGTTATTTAAGTAGTTAGGTCCGAATTTTACAGCAGAACTCACAATAAACTTGGTTATTGAATCAATCTCCCCAAACTTATTGCCTCTATCTTATAGAATTGTACTTGATTTTAAAAGAATGGATATTTCTTTTTTATTATCACTGTTGGAATATTTTTGTTGACGACTTGGTCAGGGCGGTTCACAATATCTTTGTTGAAGGCGCTGTTAAGCCCTAAGTTTGAATTCCAATTTCATTACCCTTATTCCGAAAGTATAAAGTCCTTCTATGATTCAGAAAAAAATTCCATGGTCCTTGTAAAATAAGCTGAAGTCATACGTATCTTCGGTCCATAATTCAAGGAGATGGAGAACTTGATGATAATGTCATAAATAGTATTGGAGCGGGATGGATAAAATGAAGCTTTGCATTCGAGACTGTGCGATAAGAATGTATCGCCTAGGCTTAAAGGTAAATTCTTTAAAGTGGGAGTCAGACCGACTTTGTTGTATGTGGCACAATGTTGGTAAGAATGCCCACATTTAAAAGATGAATTTAGTGGAGATGAAGATTACGCTTAAATGAACAAGGAGCCGTATCATTAAAAACAAAGTTATATAGGGGAAGGCGCCTTGGCAAACAAGATGAGGAAATCAAGACTAAGATAGTTTGGGTATGTAAAGTGGAGGTGTGTGGATGTATCAATAGAAGGTGTGAGAAGTTTGACCGTAACAGGAGTCAGGAGAGGTAGAGGTAGAGATAGGTCGAAAAAGAACTAGGGAGGGTTGATTATACAAAATATGACACGACTTCAATTTACTGAGGGCATAAGACTAAATAAGAAGATGTAGAGGTGAAAGATTAGATCAGAAGGTTAGTAGATAGCTAAGAGGGTGTTTGGATTGACATAAAAGTTGGTCAAATCTATTTTTAAGTCAGTTTTTTACTTCTGGAGTGTTTGACAAATATTATTATTTGTTGATTCATTTGATTTGTATCTTGTTGTTTATCTATCATATTTTCTTGGTACAAGTCTTCAACTTTACTTCATTTTTTCTGTCAAACGGAGGATCTATCGGAAACAAAAGGCAAGATCAAATAATTTGATCCAAATTGATATGTAGTGGTTTGTGATAAACAATCCCCCACCGAATTCCTCATTCTCTCTCCAATAAATTAAAAAAAAAAGTTTGGTGTATAAACTCATTGCTTTTGGTGGTGTAGAAGAAGATGAAATCTTAGTTACCTTAGTTTTTTACCATTGACATGTGAAGCAAGAACAGGTACACCATCTTCTGTAACCTTAAGTAGTCCCTGCACATCATACACATTAATTAATTGTTGGTATTAGATAAAACTTGTTAATTAATTAATCATGTGTAGACAAGTGGATGATTTACCTCTTGAGCATCACAAACTAGAATATGACCAGCAGATGACACTTTAAGTCCCAATAATGTATCTCTCCCAATATATTTCCAGCTCTGCCAAGTCCCATTTGTGTGCCTTCTTTTAATCCAACCATCTCTAGTGGCTGTACACACAATTCCCATTTTATCCACTGCAACATCTTCTGGTCTATCTACAAATCCTTCTCCAAGTTTACTTACTCTCTGAAATTAACAAACATGAATATTTAACGTGGTTCATTCAATTGACTTAATCCATAAATATACATATAAGAAATTGATAATATAATACTTGTGTCTCGTAAATTATTTGTCTAAACAAAACTCTCAAAGCCTTTAATTTTTTAAGGTTACCTGCAAATAACTGTTTGATGTAAAGGTTGGAGAGGGAGAAGGAATTTCAAGAATCTGAGGAGATATTGGTGAGAATAAAACAAGTTTGAGTAAAATAGCCAGCAAAATAACCATTAAAAAGCTACAAAAATACAGCATCGAATCCATAAGGAAGATAAAATGTTTGCAGATGAGATATGTTATACAGAAGAAATTCTTTGGTCCAAAATTTATACTATATCCCTGTCAAAATAATTGTCATATTTATCTCAAAATTTTACAAGTTTTCAGATAAATATTTTTTAAAATATTAATTGTTCTTCAAAATTATAACATCTTAATTATGACACATTAATAAATATATCATATTATTTTTAATCTTTTGTTACATAAAACAATCAAATATACCTCTTAATTAATACAATTTTTTAATGTGTAAATTAAACAAAACACACGAAGAATATTTTGACACGGAGGGAGTATAACCAAGCCATACCAAATATGGGTAGAATTTGTGGCTGAAAACAATTACGCAATAACTCTAATAATAGCATTAAATGACACCAATTTAAAACGGGAAGACCATACCGCTATGGATAATTAATATGGTAATTAATAGGGAAAATTACATAAGTAGGCCATAAAATTCAAAAATAATTACAAGTTCATAAATCATACCCAAATAGAAAATAATTTCTGAAATACTCATTCTCTCATAAATAATTACAGTTCATACCCCCATTCATTAAGGGTGATAATTTTTGCTTAACTGATACTAAATCAGTATCAAATATTGTATTGGTATTATTAAAGTTGATAATTTCACTTAACTGATACTAAATTAGTATATATATATACTGTATTGGTATCATTAGAGTTTCTTGTTCAGAATTTACTTATTAGTCAATGATACTATAAGAGTATATATGTATGTTGTTCTGGTATCATTAAGGTTTTTTATTAAGAAATTATTCATTATTCAATGATACTATATATATATATATATATATATATATATGTATTATATATATGTATCATTAAGGTTTCTAGTTCAAAAATTACTCATTAGTCAATGATACTACAAGAGTATATGTATATTCTTATAGTATCATTGACTAATGAGTAATTTCATAACAAGAACCTTAATGATACCAATACAGTATATATATATACTGATTTAGTATCAGTTCAGCGAAATTATCAGCATTAATGATATCAATACAATATATGATACTAATTTAGTATCAGTAAAGAGAAATTAATAAGGGGGAATATAATGTAATTATTTAGTGGGGTATGAATGTAAAGGGATATATATTTGTAATTATTTTGCTTTTATAGGGTATTTGCTTATTTTCCTCTAATTAGTATGGATATCCACTCATATTTACCCACTGAAAATGGGTTGGATATCCAACTCATTTAAAAATGGGTAAAAATGAATAATACCCAGATTATCCATTTAAAAGTGGGTAGTTAAATAGATAAAATGGGTAAAAGATGTTCTTTTACACAAAAAAAAAAAGAGTAATAAAGGGTGGAGTAGTAAGTCTTTTTCTTAAAAAAAAAAAACTTTTTTTTACATTTTTATTTGGGATGGGGGGTGGGGGTGGGGGCTGGTGGGGGGTAGGGGGTGGGGAGGTAAATTTTCTCTCGCTAGGAAATATGACTCGAAGAACATAAAGGGATACGATAGAGTTATCATTGTTCTTAGTTGGTAGGGTTTATATTTCTATGATCGTTCATGTAAGATTTATTCCTAAGCTATAAAGGAATTAGATCAGTGTCAAGTTCTTGATTGTCATTTCAAAGGTTAGCTAGAGTTAGTTGTATTGAGATCGTAAAGCCTATATTGCTAGAGTTAATTGGTGTAGTGAGAAACGGAGTTGTTGCTTAGTTCATGTTGGGTAACAGAGTTGTTACAGTGAGGGGACAGGGATTAATAGGTTAAATCCTAGATTAGTGGAGTCTTTAAGCTGAATCTGTGCTCCTTTTTGAATAAAATGGAGCTGAGTTGAAAATCATGTGAGAACAAGTCATGGTTTCTCCTCCCTTGAGCAAGGGGGGTTTCATGTAAAAATCTTTGTGTCTAATTTACTTTGTGTTATTTATTTTTTGCATTATTAGTATGTCAAGGGACCTGGTCTATTGATTGATACTGGACACATATATTTTATGAATAGCTATTTACTTCTGAGATCATAAACTTTAATATTTATTAGATCATACAATGTGCTACTTTAATAATAGTATATCTAGGTTTAATATATTAATATGCATGTGAGACCACAAAATAAAGTTTACTAACAATTAGAACATCTTTCTAAATAGTCATTATGCAAACTAGTAACCATGTTTCTGAAAATGAAATATCTCAAATTTAAGGCAGCTTATAGTAGTTGACCGTAAACAGTTGCAGATATCCCGCAAACAATTGACGCTTTGCTTGTCATCCTCTTGGTAGGATTTAACTATTTCAAGGCGTTTTATCCAACAAATTGCAATAAAATATGTCTATATGTGCACGTCTTTGAGGGAAAATTGTCCGGCCTGCTGATTAACAGTAATCTTTGATCATTTATATTTGAACATTGCCTGCTGGTACGTAACTTAGTGGTTCCTTATATCACGTTTAACACAATTTTAAAATAATATTTTGATATATGTCCCTTGATTTGATATCATCATGATCATTGGAAATATCATATTAGAAAAGGATACTTTGATTCAATGAATTTTAAACATGATATACATTGATTACTCTAAGAAATGTTTTTGTAAAAACTACATAAATTTCAGTGTTAAAGAGTTAATTACATCTTATTCCTATTCTTTTTTCAAATTACAAAAATCTCGAAACTCGGATACATCAGGAAACTTGCAGATACATAGCTTACGGATTGTGAATGATACATTACTTAATGATAGGGATGTATCCGAGAGAGGATATGGATGTATCCGAGAAACAATTTTTGTAATTTTTTAAATGATAGGAAATTTTAGAGATTACGGTAAAATAAAATATGTATTTATGTAATTTTTCCAAATTTGGTACACTATTATATTAATGAATTTTAACCTGAGATAGTAATTAATTATTGATCGTATTAAGACTTTATATCATTGTGTAGAACGTAATTAATCTCAAATCAGAGGCACGTTAATCTTCCGTAGTTGTTGGCATGATCAATGGATGTGGTGGCATCACTATAATGCTTAGTTGTTATTTGATATTATTGTTAATGTTACTTTGTGAAAGAGTTTAAATTGTATACCTCACGAAGGTAAAGAATATATATAAGTAAGCCTTATTAAAATATGAAATTGAAAATTTTAAAATAAGATAAGTGACAGGTGTAAAAATTATTTAAACGGTATGTATATATTACCTTAAAAACTCCAAAAGGAAATATAACATATACAAAGTTGATATCTGCCTTGTCTTCACTAACACTGATATCTAGCAAATACACTCAATGAAAAAATAAAGAATTTTGAGTATTATGAGGTAAAAAAAATAAAAAAATGTGGATGTATACAATTGTTTAAGCTCTATGGAAATCATTGTGCAATGGTGAATTTGGAGTTAATTTCTTATGTGGACTTTTTGTATGATGATGAGAATTAGTATTTCTTTTGTTGACTAATTCCTTTTGAGGACTTTGTTTGTGTTGATCAACTGGAGCTATATACACAAATGTCATGGTTGAAATATCCGTATAATCCTTCAATGTTTCAAGTGTTTTGACAACTGTACTCATATCTGGTCTAGCTTTTGGCCTATGGCTTAAGCATTGGTATGCTACTAATGCTGCTTTTTGAACCCCTTCTTCTGAATATAAACCTTCTAATCTTGGATCAATTATTCTACCTAGTTTACGCGCATCTTTCAATTGAGGTCTTGCCCAATCTGCTAAATTTTGTTCTCTGTTTGGACGACTTTTATCTACCGATCTTCTCCCAGTTAGAAGCTCCAGTAATACTACTCCGAAACTGTATACATCACTTGCTGCTGTCAAATGACCTGTGCAAATTAAATTTGAAAACATTAGTCACAAAAGTTTATAACTAATTTCAATTTTGATGATAAATGAAATATTACCGGTCATGAGGTATTCAGGAGCAGCGTAGCCTTGCGTTCCCATGACTCGGGTGGAGACGTGTGTGTCATCTCCTTCTGGCCCATCTTTTGCAAGTCCAAAATCTGACAGTTTAGCATTGTAATCCTGGACCACATTAATAAAGAATTATGTTATTTTCTAAAGTGACATGCACAAAGTTTGGTATATATGTCAAAGTCTATGATAATTTGCACATTAATAAAACTAAAATTATTAATAATGCATATAAAAGTGAATGAAGAAATAACTTACGGAGTCTAACAAGATGTTTGAAGCCTTGAAATCACGATATATGACTGGTTTTTCAGCTTCATGGAGGAAAGCTAAGCCTTTTGCAGCTCCAAGTGCTATTTTCATCCGCGTTGACCATGGAAGTGATACAGAATATCCTACATTTATATATTTAATTCAACAAATATTATTTTGTGAACAAGTTGTACTATATATTTAAAATAATAATGATTTGAAGTGAGATAATTCTACGTATAGAATAATTCACAATTGCTTCTCCACCAAACTTGAATTGACTGATTCTATATATTCATAAGAGGAATACTTGGTAAAAGTGAAAAAGCTAAGTTCAATGGTCACAGATTTACACATTTTCTTTAATATTGGACAAGTGGTAATTTTGTGTGGGATACAGCTACTGATTGTAAACGTGAAAGAAAGCAGATTGAAAATCTATCGATCCAAAAGCAAAAATGACATAAATATAATAGTATTCGACTTGATAATGTTTTTGCCTAAAGATTTTTAATTTTTAGTCTCTTTAACAATAAATAGATATGGAAAATTACAATATCTATACATAATTTTAAAATATATATATATATACTTTTATTTTAACTTGATAGTTGTTTGCTTTTTATATATTGAAACTGTTAGTGGAATTGTAAAAAGAAGAAAGAAGAAAGAAGGTAACATACTTCGAAAAAGTTGATTCTCCAAGCTGCCTCTGGGCATATATTCATAGGCCAACAGCCTGTGTTCCTCTTCACAACAATATCCAATCAACTTCACCAGATGTGGATGTCTCAATTGCCCCAAAAATATCACTTCTGTCTGCTCACAATAATTAATAATAATTAATTAACAAATGCATAATTTTAATTTAGAGATAAAAATTAAGTAGAGATGTGTGTTACCAGCCATTCTCGATGACCTTGAGTGCCATCTAAATCTAAAAGCTTTACAGCAACAGGTTGAGCTTTTAGACCAGGTCTAAGTTTATCATCAATAAAACCTTTATGAACTGGTCCAAAACCTCCCTCCCCTAGAAAATTACTCGACGAAAAATTCTGAGTAATCACTTTCAATTCTTGAACACTGAAAATATGAAGATTTGAACCAGCTAATGATATTGATAAATCTTCTGAACCACTGAAATCTGAAACTGAAATCCGATGAAATGAACTTTGTTTTGTAACTAATTTTGATTGCTTTGGCTGTGGCTTTGGATTTTCCGATATACAACAGCTAGGTACTAGAGATTCCCATGTAATCTTCATCGCTAGCTTTAATTGAAATAAAATGAATAAATTCTCTTAATTGCCTTGAAGAGAATTGTGTGTTTATATATATAGAAAAATGATTGATGAGCAAGAAAGGAATAGAGGGTAATAATAATATTCAAATATGTCGTACCCAACTGCTCTCTCTACCAGATACAAAGGAAGAGCTTCCCAACACCTTTATTTATATATATATATATATATATATATATATAAATTACTCCCTCCGTCCCATTATATGTGAGTTACTTTGACTCGGTACAAAATTTAAGAAAGAAATAAAGATTTTTAAAATTTGTGATCCAAAATGAATGACAGAAATTTGTGTGACTATAAATTATTTCATTAAGGATAAAATAGATATTTTATAGTTAAATTTATTACTTAATATAAAATATGTTATTCTTTTTTGGACAAATTAAAAAGGAGGGTAAGTGACATAATTAGAAACCGAGGGATACTAATAAATACCATGACCTCATGTACTAACGTGTTGTATTTCCCTTTGTATTATGTTGTATATTTACTTTGTATTTTTTTTTTCCTGAGTTATATTACAAGTCAACTGTATTTGTGGTGAATACTTGTTCCTTTTCCCACGTTATAAGCGCGTGTTTAATTGTATGTGCACTTCCACTAACATTCTTCTTTATTAAAAAAAATTAATTACCCTGATTTAAAGGTGAATTATATAGGTGTTAAATTTTACAAACATAATATCCTGGTAGGTAATTGATTTGGAGGTAAATTCATGTATAAAAAAATTAATATTGTGTTTGGTTTATTTGTATAAGTAATGAGGAAATTTGTAAACTTTGATATATGATGTAGAAGATGAAATAACTAATACATGAATAACTAATGTCAGTTATATAAAATAATACATAAATTTCTTCATAATTAATCATTAGACTACATATCTTCATAACTCTAACTAACAATCAATGCGTAAATATTTTTATATTGTAAGGTCACTTAAAATTTTATCATAGCGGTTACTTTATGTAAGAACATGTTTATTAATTAATTTATAAAGAATTTGATTTTTATATATAGATAGTGTAATGAATTGTTATACTATTTAGTGTAACTTAACCTGACATTTGTCATTTCCTATAGTTTACCAACCAATTGTGTCAAATATGTATAATTAATTACGTGCAATTATCTTTTAAGTTACACAATTATATAAATATTTATTTAAATTAATAGCTCGTTGAAATTAATAAAAGTAAAATAATAACATTTTTTTACTGTAAGTATATAAATATAGTATAAGGCAATGCAGAGTAAAAAAATAATAATTTATACAAGTCAAATTAGATCTACTAGGATCGGAGATGTAGCAGTAGAAGTCCTACATTTTTGTTGAAGAAAAATAATACTTGACTTGGCTGCTGGGTGCTGGCCTGCCCCCTATGTTGACTTGGTTTCTATGTGCATGATTTTGGAAATTTTTGGAGGCAAGCTGTTTCCAACGGAATTAATTTCAATTGCTTGACTATATCTATTTCTATAATAATAAAAATAATGATTCAGTCTAAAGATATTGTGATTGATCTTATATTATAGAGATATATTGGATCGTTATGTTAATTTAATTTGAAAAGAAATTCAGAGTTATACTTTTGAAATTTTGTCATTGAAAAATCGTAATTGCAACAAGGACTTGGGGGCCCACAGGTTCTCGTAAGATTGAGGTCACAATTTGATACATCACTAGCCCTTTATACTAGGTCAGTTACACTTTCGCCCCTAAAGTATTTTCACATTATAAAGCCTAGCAAGCACAACATCTTTGTTACGTATTATTTCATAATGTATCGTATTATATTGTATTATATTATATTGTTTTAGTGAATACATTGTATTATTTTATGTCGTTGCATAATGTCACACATCCATAATTTGAATGATAAACCTACCAGAAAAGTAGGGTACGAGGTAGAATTACTATGAAAAGGTAGGATAAAAGATGAAATATGATTATTAAATAAAAAATAAAGACAAAATTAGAAGAAAATTAAGGTAACGACACATTCACACCAGATCAGTCATTACATAAAATGAGTCTTTTCATCGTTACATAACGATGAATTTAAACGATATGATACAACAAAATTTAAGTAACAATCAAAACAAACATTGTATTAAAGATGGATCTAGGATTTGGAGGGTTTCAAGTGTCACCTATCCGAATTGGATAAACTAAGCAAATACTCCACAAAAGCAAAATAATTACAAACTACTCTTTTACATTCATACCCCACTAAATAATGACAATATATACTCTCAACTAATTTCGCTTAATTGATACTAAATCAGTGTCATTTATTATATTAGTATCATTAATTCTGATAATTTTGCTTAACTGATACTAAATCAATATATATATATATATATATACTGATTTAATATCAGTTAAGCAAAATTATCAGTCTTAGTGATACAAATATTAATTTAATATTAGTAGGTGTGATTATTTAAATTTTATGACTGTAGTTTTTCCTTTTTAGGCTAGTGCAAATTTTCGAGAGACTGCGTTTTGTTCTCCCATACGCGGGCTCTTTGATTATTTTTTACCAAGTGTATCAAAGACATGGACACCACTCGCTACAATTCAAACAAATCAAATCAACGTTGAAAAAATAAAAAAAGACAAGTATGAATCAAAATAAATTGTAGCCACATAGAGAAAGATTTATATTTGACCCTATGTTCTCCCTTGTTTATCACGATTGCTTATTGTATGTAAATTATTTTGACCCCCTTTTCTCCCTTGTTTATCATGTATTGCTTATTGTAAGTAAATTTCAAAGTCCTTTCTTCATCATATTTGGATTTAACACATTTGTTGAATCTTATGATCTTAAATTAAAAATATGTTAAAATAAATTAAAATATTGTTGAATCTTATGGTCTTTAACATGTCACGTGGAAAGTTAAAATTGAAGTGTTACGGAAAAAAAACTTACTTTTTCTAGCGGACTAAAAAAAATATAACAAACAAATTAAAATAGAGAGAATACTTCTTTTCTTGATTAACGAAATAATCCAACTCCTAACTTTATTAAAATATAATTAAATGTGTGCTTTAAAGCCTAAGTAAGTTCATATACATATTTAGGAAATATTAATCAACTATAGCAATAACATTTTTATTTTTTCACTGGACACTTATAATATAACTTATACATATTATAGAGAACAATTTATAAAACACACATAATACAAGTTTTATTCACGAAAAATATATTTACCATACACTTTAATACACTTATAATACATTGTGTCAATTTCTTACCAAACAAGCATAATACTACCTCCGTCCACTTTTAGTTGTCATAGTTTCTTTTTTTAGAGTCAAACTATAAAAACTTTTACTAACATTTTACGACGTATTTTTTCAAAAAGGGCTCATCATAGCCCTTTTAGACTGACTTTGATGGTTATGATGAGCTTTCTTTCTCCTATTTCCAAGATCAAATTCCAAGGGCGAGAAGGAAGTTCATGGAAAGGTAACTCACATACCTTTCCGGGCCTAACTCTTTAATAATCACTTCAGCTCTTTCATACTTCTGACAATCATATTGATATGCAAAAAATGTAATTTATAGTACTTTTTGTATAGTTTCTAATATCTTTTTTTTTTGTTATAAACATCGAATTAATGTAATCTAATTTAAATTTGAAAATTAATAAAATTGACTTTCAAAAAGCACAACATGACAAATACAAATGAACGCAGAGAATATATTTTTAAACACTTATAATACATTTGTATATCACATGCATAATTCACTTTGAATAGATATAAAATTTATCATGGGTATATATAACTCGATGTCATGATCACAAAAGCCATCTTGGCCCAATCTGGAGGGTACCACAATTGCGATGATTTATTTTTCTGCAATTGCTAGTGACACCTTATGTGAAAGGGAATAGTAACGAGATCAGATTTGAACATATATGTTTTTATCTTGGGAAAGTATATATGTTAAAAGAAGGACAAAAGTCCACATTAATTATTAGTGAGTGTGAAATTCTTTTCCCTTGAGATAACTTTTGAGGTGTGAGTTAGGCCTAAAACTTAATTTAACATAAAATTTTGGAGTAGCAAATCAATAGAGGGTCTCGAACTAAATCCTTTGGCATCCATTCCTTAACCCTTAGTGATTGTACTAGTTTTAAGAGTTTTGGCCTAACTTTCAAATTGGGCAATACTGGGATTTAACTTCGCAATCGATATTAAAATTAAATCTTGATTATTGATTGGCACTCTATAGCTTATGGGTAACACAATCATGCAATCAATTTTGAATTCCGGATTGTTGATCTAATAGGCAAATGGCAATACCTTCAAATTATGAGATTAAATATTTTTTGTCCATTATTTACGTTTTTGAATAGTATTGGAGGTCGTTTTGAAGGGATTTTGTCATTTCAAGAGACGTTTTCATATCGATTTTAAGGCAAATAAGATTTTAACCTCTTGAATACCTATTTATTATTAACGTCATGATTTGGTACATGCATTATTTAAATTTCAAAAACCTAGTGCTTTGCGACTTGTGAGACAAGCACGTACTAAGACATGTTATTTTGAGTTATCACACTAATTTTTATCAGGTTGGACTTTATTGAGACTCGTAACTTGAATAGAATTGTTTTACAAAATGGGGCATGGCATCCTGTAAGGTTTTGGTGGGTTGTGGGTTGACTATGTGGACCAATCCGATCCGTTTTATTTAATTTATTAAGATAAGAATTAAATGAATGGATAATATTAGTTTTTTGAAGAGAAGAGAGAGCAGTTTGGAAGTTGTAACTATTCAAGGTCTCCTTTTAAAAGGAGACGTCTTCTTTTCAGAATGTGGACGGCAATAACAAGAAAACGTGAGAATAGAGGAAAATGTGCAAATGTGTAAACGTTCAAAAGAAAAGAAAAAACACAGAAAACCAAAAAGTTATCCTTTTGCCAATATTCAATCGACGCAATTAAAGACACTTAAGTTTTGAACAAGAACGATCTTTGTTTCCTAATGATTTTGAAGCAATTCGTTTTGACAGCGAAATTAACATCCACACAATTTCCATTGCAAGTATTAAGATACTCATCATGTTGTTGTTTTGCCAATAAAACTCTTTCACATCCTAGGAATTGAATTAGGTTGACAATTTAATATTTTTTCAAAAAAATAATTCCTCTAGTCTATTGTACTCCATTAACTATGTAAGAACAAAAAATGCATTTAATTAATAGAACATTTTATTAATGTGCTATCCTTGTAAGGTTTGATATTAAATATTAATGAAATTGGATAAGAAAACCGGGCAGAATTAGTTATATCCAGTTTACATAAGTTAACTGTATTTAATAATTGTTGAATAGTATATAATATTATAATTATATTAGAATAATAAGACTCGCTTTCCCTCCAATGATTTGGTCAGAAGGAACCATGAATATAGAGAGGGCCAAATCAAATATTGGTAGGTTAGTTAGCACTGTCATCTATCTTCTAGAAGTTTTAGCTCATTAATTATGACAAAAAAATGTTGCCAAAATCATCTTTATAATATACCTTAAATCTATACCTAAAAAAAATCTAATAAGTATTGGAAATAAATAACTCATAACCGTCTTTTGTTAACCAGAGCATAAGGTTAGCAAGTTACCATGGTTAGTCTAGTCAGCAAGTTAGTTAAATACTGTCAGAAGTTAGTTATGAAATAGTAGCTTATAAATAGTCCTATGAGTCTAACAGAATCTGTATGAGTGAATAATGTAACTGCACTCTCTCAATATACTTCTCTCTTATTCTCTCTAGAATGTTCTTCTTTTCCGCATAGAACTAAGATGTTCAAGCTCCATTAATGGTGTTATCATGGTATTAGAGCATGTACGTGTCTCTGGCTAGCTAATCTACTGTGTGTTGCGGTTTTGTTAGTAGGTTGATATTCTCAGATTCAAGGCTGGATTTCAGTTGAATCGCTAGTGAGTATTCTGGTTGCAGATTGAGATTCGAAGCTGGAAGTAATGATGAACACAACTACAGTTGGATCTGAATCACAAACCAACAATCTACCTTCAAACACATCACATACGTCAACACGAGCACCTAACTATGTAGCTCCAATAATAGATCATAACCATCCCCTGTATCTCCAGCCAAATGACACTCCAGGTAGCTCCCTAATCTCTATTCAACTTACTAGATCAGAGAACTATGCACTTTGGAGTAGATCAATGCGTATTGGCCTCTTAGGTAAAAGTAAACTAGGATTCATAGACGGCAGGTTTCCTAAAACCTAATTTGCACCTGAACTGTTTGATATTTGGAAAAAATGCAATGTTGTAGTTTTGTCTTGAATTATGAATGATGTGAGACCTGGTTTACTTAGTAGCATTGTTTATAGTGGAGATGCTCATAGAGTTTGGTGTGATCTGAAAGAAAGATTTGACAAAATCAATGGTGCTCATATGTTTCAATTGCACAAGAAATTCACAGTCTGACTCAAGGAACTATGTGAGTCACAGATTACTACACCACACTCAAGGCTTATGGAATGAGTTTGACTCAATTATGCCTTGTCCAGGGTGCTCTTGTACTGAATCTGTAAAATTCAAAGATCATTGTGAATATCAACGATTGCTGGAATTTCTCATGGGACTGAAGGAGTCATATTCAGCAGCAAGAGGATAGATCCTTATGCAAAGTCCCACTCCTACTCTAAACAAAGCCTTTTCTCTTATTATTGATCATGAGAGTCAAAGAAACTTGGTCACTCGTGATGGTTCCTATCCTAGAATTGTTGAAAGTACTGCTATGTTTAGTCACAAAGGTGATAATCATTTAGGAAGAGGTCAGTTTGATGCTTCCTCCAGGCCACCTAATTTTGGCTATCACCTAGGAGGTGATGGTAATCCAAGGAGAGGTCAACTTGAAGCTCCTTACAAGCCACAGAAGGTTCAGAAACCTATTATAATGTGTGAAGTGTGTGGATTCAGAGGTCACACTAAGGATCAATGCTTCAAAGTAAAGGGATATCCTGTTGGATTGTTGGATGGAGGTCAAAGAGGAAAGGTGCAACTACTGGTTCTTATGCTAATCAAGTCGAAGTGTCTCAGTTTGCAGGTACATCTACTAATGGCAGTACTACTCCAACCATACCTCTTTCAACCCCTGCAACCTTCTTTACTCAGGATCAGTATAATCAGATCTTGCAGATGCTGTCCAAAGGAGGTGAAGGTGGAAGAGAGCACTCAGTTAAAGCAACTACTGCAGGTAGTGTTTTCTCTGCTTTGGTTTCAAAATATGTGGCTAAGGATTGGATTGTAGAGACAGGAGCTACTCATCATATGACCTCCAACCTAGATATGTTAGACAAAATTGATACAGTTCGACAGTCAGAAAGGAGGCAGGTTAACTTGCCTACTGGAGGAGTAGTATCTACTGCAAATGTTGGTACCTCGACTGTTATGGAAGGTCACACTATTGAGAATGTCTTATTTGTTCCAGAGTTTAAGTGCAACCTTTTGTCTGTTTCTCAACTGACCAAAGAACTTCAATGTGTAACTGCTTTCTTTCCTGACTTCTGTATTTTACATGATCTCTCAAGTGGACAGGTGAAGGGGATTGGTAGAGAGGATCAAGGTCTTTACATTCTCAAAAATGGTTTAGAGCTCAAGGGTGGTCTAGATTGCATAACTTCTGCTCATTCTTCAAGTAGTAATTCTCTTACAGTTGGTTCTGTTGATTCTATTTCTCTATGGCATAGAAGATTAGGCCATGCTCCTGTAGACATCATAAAGAAGTCATCTACACTATCTTGTCTAGACAATGTTGATTGTTCTCCTTGTACTATTTGTCCCTTAGCTAAACAAGCAAAGCTTCCTTTCTCTGAAAGCTTTCATACTTCTAAAGCCATATTTGAACTGGTGCATTGTGATATTTGGGGACCATATAGGATCCCTACTCATAATGGAATGAGATATTTTGTGACTATTGTGGATGATTTTTCCAAATTTACTTGGGTGTTTCTTATAGCCTCTAAGTTTGATGACATAGTAGTTTTGAGAATTTCTTTTACACAAATTCAAAACTTGTTTGCTACAAAGGTTAAGATCTTCAGAACTGATAATGGCAGTGAGTTCTTTAGTCATGCCTTTCAAACTCTTGTTTCTTCCCTTGGAATTTTGCATCAAAGTACCTGTGTATACACTCCTCAGCAAAATGGTGTTGCTGAAAGAATGCATATAACTATTTTAAACATAGGAAGGACACTCAGGTTTCAAGCTTCTGTCCCTCTGAATTTTGGGGAGAATGTGTGCTTACTTCTGTGTATCTTCTCAACAAACTCCCCACCAGATCACTCCACTACAAGACCCCTTTTGAAGTTCTCTACTCTACTCCTCCCTCTATGTCTCATATCAGAACCTTTGGGTGCTTGTGCTATGTTTCTAGTCCCAAGTTATCTGACAAATTTTCTCCTAGAGCTATACCAACTGTTATGCTAGGATATTCACTCACTCAAAAGGGTTACATTCTTTATGACTTGCACCCTCATTCCCTATTCGTAAACAGACATGTTGTGTTTAAGGAAGACGTGTTTACCTTTAAAGACACTCAATCTTCCTATGATCCTATTTTTCCTGTGCTCACATTTGTTTGTCCTGATCCTCACATTCCAGTAGCTTCTATATCACCTCCTGTACCAATATCACCTTCTGTACCATCAGCTTCCTCTAGTCCTCTCGTACCTACATCTTCTGCCCTAAATGATCATCCCTCTCCTCCTGCTTCAAGCCCAATCAGTGCACCTACTCCTGCTTTACCTCCTAGAAAATCTTCCAGACATAGTAAACCACCCCTTTGGCTTCAAAATTTTGTCACTAAATCTAAAAGCACCACATGTTCCTTTCCCTTGTCCAATTACATGTCATATACACACCTCTCCCCTTCCTATTCTTCCATTATATCTGCATACTCAGCTATCACTGAACCTTCTTTATACAAAGAGGCTGCTCTTGACCCTCAGTGGGTTCATGCCATGAACTTAGAGATTGCTGCCTTGGAAGACAACAACACTTAGACTTTGGTAAATTTCCCTCCTGGTAAGAAACCTATTGGCTGGAAGTGGGTGTACAAGGTGAAGTATAAGGCCACATGTGAGGTTAAGAGGCTGAAGGCAAGGCTGGTTGCTAAGGGGTTTAGTCAGCAGGAAGGCTTAGATTATGGTGAAACCTTTAGTCCTATTGTCAAAATGGTCATTGTCCGAACAATTATAGCCTTGGCTGCTTCCAAAGGGTGGTGCATTCATCAGATGGATGTTCATAATGCCTTTCTCAATGGTGATCTTGTGGAAGAGGTGTACATGTATATTTCGGCTGGGTTTGCTAGATAGGGGGAGCTTACTACTAAGGTCTGCAAACTACACAAGTCCCTATATGGTCTTAAACAGGCTCCTAGGCAGTGGAACTTGAAGCTAACTGAATCCTTGGTGTCCTTGGGGCTTCATCAGAGTCACTATGACTACTCCCTATTCATCAAACAAGTTGCAGGTGCCCTAATCATTGTGTTTGTCTATGTAGATGATCTATTGATCACTGCAGTAATCAAAGTCTTATAAATAATACTAGGAGTGATCTGAAAAGGCAATTCAAGATGAAAGATTTAGGGGAACTCAAGTTCTTCCTAGGCATTGAAGTGGCAAGGTCTAGTAAAGGCATTCATTTGTCTCAAAAGAAGTATGCACTGGAATAAATAGCTGAATGTGGCCTAGGGGGAGCCAAACCTGCAGGTACTCCACTTGAACAAAATCAGAAATTAACTTCTGTAAAATATGATAAGTGTTTTCCACATAAAGGTGAAGATCCTATATTACAAGATCCAAATAGATATCAGAGGTTGGTAGGTAGACTTCTATATCTAACCATGACCAGACCTGATCTAGCTTTTCCAGTTCAAGTGTTGAGTCAATACATGCACTGCCCCAAAGAATCTCATATGGAAGCAGCACTTAGGGTGGTCAGGTACATAAAAGAAGCTCCAGGACTTGGTTTACTAATGCCAGCATAAGACTCTAATAAATTTTTTTTCTTATTATGACTCAGACTGGGGAGCTTGTCTAGAAACAAAGAGGTCTGTGGTTACTTAGTTAAGTTTGGAGGTGCCCTGATCTCTTGGAAGTCAAAGAAACAAGAGACTATTTCCAGAAGCTCAGCAAAAGCTGAATTCAGAAGTATGGCCAATTGTGCAGCTGAGATAACTTGGCTTGTAGGTTTGTTCAAGGAACTTGGAGTCAGTATTGAACTCCCAATAAAAATGGTGTGTGACAGTAAAGCTGCAATTCTGATTGCTGCAAATCCCATCTTTCATGAAAGAACCAAACACATAGATATAGATTGTCATAGAATTTGTCAAGGTTTGATCAAAACAGAGTTCACTCACACAAAGGACCAACTAGCTGATTTTTTCACAAAAAGTCTGGGCAAGGCACGACATCAACTACTTCTAAGTGATATGGGAGTTATGAACTTGTTTGAACCATGAACTTGAGGGGGAGTGTTAACCAGAGCATAAGGTTAGCAAGTTACCATGGTTAGTCTAGTCAGTAAGTTAGTTAAATACTGTCAGAAGTTAGTTATGACATAGTAGCTTATAAATAGTCCTATGAGTCTAACAAAATCTGTATGAGTGAATAATGTAACTGCACTCTCTCAATATACTTCTCTCTTATTCTCTCTAGAGTTCTTCTTTTCCGCATAGAACTAAGATGTTCAAGCTCCATTAATGGTGTTATCATCTTTGTCTATAAATTATCAACCCTTGATACTCGATTTGAGACCCGACCCAACACTCGGCCTTGACTCGAGACCCAAAAGCCCAACTCCAACTCGAGATCGAATCCTAATTCGAGATCCGACCCGACACCCGATTTGAGACTCAGCCCTAACACCCAACCCGAAATTTGACCTCGAGCCCAACATCCAACATGAGACCTGACTCAAACTCAATCCAAAACTCGGTAGTTGGATCTCGAATCAAGATTGAGTGTTGGGTCTTGAATCAGAAGTCAGATCTAGGATTAGTATCGGGATTCAATACTCAGGACTTAAATTAGGATGGAAAATTGAGGTGTGGGGTTCAAAATGATTTTGGAAAATGTTTTTCTTATTTTTTAAGAAAAATCATTTTCCTTAAATATGAACAAAATAAATTGATTTGGAAAACATTTTTTCAAAACATTTAAGTCAACAAACATGAGAAAATCAGAAAACACTTTCTGAAAAACATTTTCTTTGTACTAAACACACCCTTAACGAGACAAATCCTGAGAATCATTTTAAAATGGACAATAATTAAATAGATTAAAATTTATTCTATTTTAAATTATATTAAATTTAATTCAGATTAATATAACCGGATTGAGCATGTTATTTATTTTTGGGCTTAATTTGAGAAAAAAACAACAATTAATTGACGGTAAAAAGGAAGAAAATAAAGGGAACAGTACCATATAAAATATAAAATTTCCAAATTGAATTCGAAGTATAGTAGCCACCGTACGTAAACTTTGTAGATTTTTCTTTCACATTGTTATTCTTTATGACAAGTCAAGGGACTGATAAAGTTTGATTTTCACCGATAAGATTACGGTGAAGTGGTAAATTTTTGTTCGTTTTTAATTAGAGATCTTGTGTTTGAGTCACTGTGAATATGACGTTGTCTTTGTTAGAAATCTCATTACCCTCAAACTTTCTGACGTAAATTCAAATTTAATCAGCCTTCAATGTAGATATCAAATACAGAGAAAAACTAAAATAAAAGTTTGATCCTCAAAGCTTCGAAATTTGTTGTTTAAAATATTTGCATATATTTTTTTAATCAACAAAAGAGAGAAGATCCATCAACTTTTATAATTATTTTTAAAAGAACTTTAATAAATTATTTAACTATACAATAGTGCATGAATGTATGAACAAACATAACTTGGGTGGGGCCATATGATAGTAGGTGGGGACATCACCGCAGCATTATGTTTTCTTTTTACAATTGGACGATGGATCAAAATGTCCTCTTTTAATTTCTTCTTTCATTTCTTGAGGAGTTATGAAATATCAGCTTTACTCGTTCATATTTAATTCGATGTATTTTTATTTAAAAAAAGTAATAAATAAATTATATTACTTTGTTAGTTATATATTATTTAAAGATTAACAATAAAAATATTTAATAGGAAAAATAAAATATTAAATTATTTTTATTTTAAAAATTAAATAAATAAAAAGAAAAGTATTTTATCTTTAATATGACATAACAAAGGTGGACGAATGAAGTAGTAGGTAGATGGGAGCAGACAAAATATATTCCATTTTATTAGCCACCACTTGAAAAGTCAATTGGCCTAATTGATATTTTATATGGTTAAACATTTTTTCCTTTTTGCGCTCCCTTCCACTATAGTTTTTAGTAATTTTAACCATTTAATATTTAAAATTTACGAGTCTTTAAAATTCACTTAGAAAGGTAAATCACTTTTTATAAGTAAGGTTTTTATCCTCATAATTAAGATTAAAAAAAAGATATATGATTAATAGTTGAGGGATTTTATAGATCACATTCTTCACCATTGGAATTGCCAACTTAATTTATAGGATTGAAACGTATAAAAAAATCAAAATAGTAAAAGATATACTCGAAATGCTCGTTTATTTAATGTCGATATTGCTGACCCTATAGAAATACTTCCTCTGTTCCTAATTACTTGTCCACTTATTGACACATCTATTAAGAAAACAATGATAAACATAATGAGTTTACCATTTTATCCCTATTAATTATGAAGTAGATAAATTAAAAACTTAATTAAGCTTTTCAAAAAAAACAATATTTTTCAAAGTAATTAATTGAGGGTATAATAATTTTTTTTTATCCTTTCTTAATTTGTTAAAATAGACAAATAATTAAGGACAACTAAAAAAAGATAAAAAGGAAAAGTAATTAGCAACAACATGTAAGTCAATCCAATGGGACACAAAGAGAGACAAATTGTCAGCTAAAATGCATGTATTATGTATAGTATATTACTATGTATTAATATTACTAAATATTGAAGAAGAAATTTAGAAGGAAAGAAGGAAATTATGTTTCAGTAAATATTTTAGTATTCAACTATGATAGTATATATAGTAAAACTATTAAATTTAATTTTGTATCAATAACATCATTTAATTTTAAAAAATTCTCTTAAAAGATCACTTGTCATAAAAAATATCTAACTTGACAAATAAAGAATTTCTTATGTCATATAATATCATAAGCAAAAGAGTTAAAAATATCCTCGAACTTATACGAAATAGTGCACATTTATCCTCTGTTTGTTTGTGGTATCAAAAATACCATGTTCGACTATTTTTTGACCACAGATGCCCTCCAAATTAACGGATGTCCACATAAGCCATTTATCGCTAACATGATAGTCCAACGTGGCAAAATGGCCAAAATTACCTTCAAATTATCAAAATTAGCTCAATTTCACCCTTTATTTGCTTTTGGTGTAAAAAAAAATACACTTATCTTTTAATTTTTGGTGCATTTAATGAAATCGTCTTCTTTTGGTGGGTTTAGTAGAATTTTTGTTTACACCAATGCTAGATTTTTTTTTTTAAAGAAATTGTAGGTTCAACTAATTTTTTTTGAATTCAAATGATTCTGAGTGGAAAAGAAAGAATTATTTAATTAAAATACATTTTTAAACCATCACAAATTAAGTTTGAGTTTAAAATATATCCCAAAATTTGTGAAACGAACTTTTAGCTAGCATGCAAATAAAGTGAGATTGACTGCAAGTTGCTAAACAATGACCCCTAAGTTAAGTTGCACACGGTAACGGCACTTAAATTTTTTATTAAGTCAAATATGTAACATATATTAAAATAGAGAGCGCATTAATAATACGAAGAAATCAACAAATTTATAGCTAATTCCATAGTTTCTAATAATGTGACTAAGAACATATTTACGAGTCTTTTTCTCCTTTTTGCGCTCCTTTCCTCTATAGTTTTTAATAATTTTAATCATTTAATAGTCAAAATTTACGAGTCTTGCAAATTAACTTAGATAGGTAAATCACTTCTAATAAACAAGGTTTTTATCCTCAAGATTAAGATTAAAAACAACATATGATTAAAAACAAGGTTTGTATCAATAAAGTCACTCAACTTAGAGCTTTTCTCTCATAAAATCACTCAATCAAGATTGTTCTGGGATTTTTTTTTAGATAAATTACTTATATACAAAACTTTTTTTTTGCATAATTTCCATTATTCCCTACTAGTTCTAAAATTTTCCAAAATTCCTTATTTTATTTTCTCCCAAACCCCCAAACGTTAGATACATAAATCCTAACTCTCAAAACCAACGTTTATGTTTTCCTTATTTCACTCCACAAATCTCTCCCTATTTTTAGTCACACCAACAACAATTCCCTCTTTTCTTCGATCTATCAATACCTTCAATAATTTCAAAAATAAAATATATTATTTTCTTTTCTTTTCTTTTTCTTCATCATCGTTTTCTTTTTCTCATCTTTTTTCTAATAAATTTTGTCCTAACCTCATGTATACATGTCTGTTTCTATACGTGGATGTAAAGGTGCCTAGAATTGGAAGACTTCCATTTCGGCCTCTTCATTCAATTATATTTAGGTGTCATAATATATATATAATATATCATTCACATTTTTTCTTGATCAAAATAAGTAATTTACATATCTCAATTGTTACGCTATTTATATGTACAATATATATAATAAGAGCTTGATATATTTATATAAATCTGTGATACACACGCTCAATATTCAAAATGTATCTAATCCATCTCAATTGTTAATTCATTTATTACATGTATCATATACAATATATTATGATGATACATTTTTATACAAATTGCATTCAGATACAAAATAATGACTACATCATAATCCATAGATATAAAATTACAATACACACGCGTCATTTATCACTAATATATCATGACTTACATATTCACATCAAAACGACAAACAAAATTATAACCATGACACATTAAAAAACTATATACCAGTGGTGCAGAGGGGCAGATGGAATGGTGGAGGAGGCGGTTGAACGACCAGAGATGGATAAGGAGATAATACAAAATATAATTCCTTCGTCGGATAAGAAGCCAGTATATTAATGGCACAAACTCTTGTTTCTTCACCTCAACAATGTATTAGATCTCCAAAATTTTCCTCAACTCATCGATCTCTAATTCAGTTGCAATGACTGAGATTCACAAACCAATATTTTGACCAACAACAATTTCATAACTTTTGTATCGTTCATGTCTCACCTCACTTTCTCAGATTCTGAAATATCTCAACAATATTGACATATTCATGTTGTATCAGTACAATTTGTCGACAAGTTTGATTCAAAAATTGAGAATATTTTTGAAAGAATGGAAAGTAGAACTTTGGGATCTAAAAACACATTACATATACATCAAACTAGTAATGTATCAAATTGTAATAAGTAATGTATCACGACTTATATATCAATACAAATTAAAAAATTTAAAAACAGAGGGTATGCATAGCAAATCCAAACAACTGGAATCAAAGTCGAAAGGATCTTCGATAAACTTGAAGATTTAAAAGGAAATCGTTTGTCCAACAACTATTCCATCAGTTTTGTATCCTTCATAACTCACCTCGCTAACCCAAAATTTAGACAAAAGTTTTTGAATCAAATTTAAAAGGTTTCTTCACTGAACGAGGGGGGGGGGGGGGAGCAATTTGAAATTTTGAATTTCTTCGTTCTGGATTTGCCTCTATATGATTGAGAGTAAGAAGAAACTTAAGCGAAATTTATGAGATTTAATTAGATTTTCAAGTTTTATTCCCTTTTTAGCACAACTGAAAGATTCTTCTTGTATTAGAATTAATGTATTCAGATGGTGAATTAATATATCCGAAAAGGTATAAATTTTAGGTAAAACTACATAAAAGGGCCATCAAATCTAAAATATTTACAAGCTCATACCCAAACCCAAAATAACTCTTCATATACCCATTCTCCCCTAAATATTTACAGCCCATACCCCTTTCCCTTCATTAGCTCATTCCTTTATATATAAAATACACCAAATACTCATTCGGCAAGAATTAATTACGTGCAGATTGACATCAAAATTGGGTTTTCTAATTTGTTGAAGTGACATGAATTGCTGTTTTGGAAGTTTATTGTTAGGACTTTTTAGTTTGCTATAGCCAATTGTTTGAAGGGTATATCATGTAATTATTTAGGGACTACGAAAGTAATGGGCTATAAGCTTGTAATTATTTTCATTCTAAGGGCTATTTGCTTAGTATCCCCTAAATTTTAAGATATTATTGTAATTAGAAAAAAGAATAGAAATAAGATGTAATTTATTTTATTTATGTAAGTTATAGTTTAAAGAACATAAGATGAGTAGCTTCAGCCCAACAACATTCAAGCCAGACCAAATCCAATTCCTCCAATACCCGTCCCATACACAACAATACAAGGCGTCCAAAAATGACCCCGACATCTTCTCCAGAAACGAAATCGCCCAGCGAGCCGCGTCCCTCTCCTCTCCGTACAGGAAGATTCTTGAATCGGGACAGATGGAGCAATCTCATTCGTCCTTCCTTCAATAATGAGACGACCTTCGTTATCAATCAAACTCGGAGTGGAAGAGGCGGTGCTCTTAATGTCTGAGCCATAGGGTCTTGAGTCTGGATTTTGGTTTCCTTCCCGTTCGTCGGAATCGTGGGGGAAGTTGTGCTCAAGCTCGTCGTCCCAAGTTCCTGAAGGTAATTCCTTTCCATTTTTGATTTCATTGCTTTAGGTTCTGAAACTGTTAATAAAATACAAGACTGTATTGATAATGTTTTGGTCTATTCGAGTGTTTCTAATATGCATCTTCTTTCACTTTCATCTTGCTCTGTGTGTCCTGTTATATCCTTTTCTTGGTATATTTTGAGAATAAATTTTTTGTTGAATCCAGTAGTCTGGTATGATTTGTTATAGTATGCTGATTATTCTGGGACGACCCTTTGATTACTATCACATTGAGGAATGCATCTTTTCCCATTCATTACTCTTAGCTCTCATGTTTAAGAAAATCTAAGTTATAGCTTTTCATGCCTATCTTTTCATTGTCTAACAAATTAGTAATGAGTTTGTCTTTTAGCATGTTCTGTTGGGTTTAGGATATTTTTTTCCTTTCTATGTGGATAAATAAAAGTCTTATTAGGACCAGTCGACTTTATCTCATAACCCCATTATTATGTGGCATATATAAGACTTATTTAGTCTTATTTTCAGAAACACAAGAGAGAGAAAAATCAAGAGAGATTCGTTTTAGAGATAGAGAGAAAAAGAGAAAAATCTCGTTTTTGCTTCTGGAAATTTTCTGCTCAGCCAGTCCACTTCAGACAGAGTTTTCCACTTCGTTAACTGTGGGATCGTTCTCCAATTTGAACTGGAAGTTCTTAGAATTAGGTTCTTGAAATTCAATGGTGGAGATCGGATTTTGAGCTCTGTAGCTTTTGAATTTTGGGCTTGAATAGTAGTTCATTTTTGGGTGAAATCTCTCATTTCATTCTCTGATTTTGGTGCAATCTTGTTTTGTTGTTGCTCGTTGTTTGGCGCTTGTTTTGTGGCCAATTTTGGAGAATAATTTTGTAACTCTTGGTATTTATAGTGGAGCTTTTGGTCCTGTGGTTTTTTACTCTTCACATCGAAGGGTTTTCCACATAAATCTCTATGTCTTATATGATTAGTTTATTCCTATCTTATTGCTTTAGTTTGGTTGATATACTTGCTATCCAATCTTCATGTTGCTTGATTTGGTTTGTCTTCTATTATTTCAAATTGAAAGGGAAAGTTTACATTTGGGTATTATTCCGCTGCTATCCTGACATTCTTGTTAGTGCCCTTGCCTTTCCCAACAAAGTGGTATCAGAGCATTGGTTATTGTTTATTATTAATTTGAATGATGGAGGCAAATATGAGCAAGATGATTTGTTTGAATGGTAGTAACTATCATATTTGGAGAGGCAAGATGAAAGATCTTGTTTTTGTCAATAAAATGCATTTACCTGTGTTTACCTCTAATAAAACCTAGTCCATGACGAATGAGGAATGGAAATTTGAGCACTTGCAGGTTTGTGGCTATATTAGACAATGAGTTGAAGATAATGTTCAAAATCACATTGTAAATGAGACACATGCCAGAAGTTTGAGGGACACACTCGAGACGCTTTATGCTTCGAAGACTGGCAACAATAAGTTATTTCTATTGAAACAATTGATGAATATCAGGTATAAAGAGGGCACTCCTATTTCTGATCATATTAATGATTTTCAGGGTGTTCTTGACCAGCTATTTGGAATGAATGTAAAATTCGATGAAAAAATATAGGGACTATGGCTTCTTAATTGTCACGATCCAGACCGTAGTGGGTGACACCCACACTAACTCTCCGGTGGGAGAACCATTACTACAACCCAACCAAACAATTTAAACTACGGAAGCAGGTTAAATAAACTAAATAGCGAAGTTCCCATAAACTTCAAAGGTTTAACAAACAATTAACAACTATTGCGGAAGAATAAAGCCTAGAACCTGAAAGTCAATGTACCAAAACTCTACTAACAACAAGTCTAAGAACAAGGGGTACAACCCTAAAACTAAACAACAACTTAACCAATAGTCTGAGTCCGAAAGAGTGGACTTTAACAAGAGAGATCCATGGAAGCCTGAAAGAACTGGCTCATCCTTGAATCCGGTCACGGTTAATAGTCACATAGCTGAGGTACATCAATAGCTGCCGAAAGATGCCCTGTACTCAACAAAAAATAAGAGCAAGTGCAGTATCAGTACACAACCATCGTGTACTGTAGGGTCACACGGCTATCCCACTAAGTGAACATATGTAAGTCATTACAACATTATAAACATGCATACACCGAACATATACAATATCAATTATTATTTACGAGCAACGTACAATTTCACATGCTTCAATAAGAGAATCACACCATAACCACTCTTAAAGTCCACTTGTGCAATGCATGAATGAAGTCCCATACCCCCACTCACACTAAGTAGAACTCTTTGAGAAGTCATAAGTCATAGTTCATAATCATGTTCACAACAATAAGCCAATATATAACAAGTAATTGGTCTCCTCGCGGAACCCAAACCTAAACAGTTAGCATGTCAGAACGTGACAACCGATCCCATATTTATGCCGGAATGTGACAACCAATCCCATAGTTATACCAAAACGTGGCAACCGATCCAAGTTAGTTATGCGGAACGTGGCAACCAATCCCATTCACACACCACAATCACAATCACAAGTATATCATCAAGATCATACATTTAAGTCAAGATTTCATGACATTCATCAATTATCTATCTCATTTACAACAAGTGTGATCAACATTACAACATTCACATACATACACGTATCATAATGAAGCAAGAACAAACATACATCACACAATCATAGAATCACAACCATCACCTACCTCAAATCCAAGCTTGAATCCTCTAAGGCACTTGAATCTCCCCTTTCCGAATTCTTTTCGCTTGTTCTAGGTCTATAAACAACAATTTATATGCAAGGATCAACAATCAATGGTCTAAATATCCGGATTATAACAAACCCAATAACCCTAAACCAAACCCAAGATCCTACTACCCAATTTAAGGTTTTTACACCATAAATTCTATATCAAAACCCTCCCTCATTGATAATGACCCACTAGATTACGTTCTACAGATCGAAAAATGGATTTAGGGAGTTAAAACCTTACCTTTAGCCTCAAGAATGGTGAAAAACAGTCAAGAAATCGCATGGGGTCGTCTCCTTAGCTCTAAAAAATCAAAAAGTGCCAAATAAGGTCATTTAGAGGTTTATTAATGACTTTAAGTTGTGTTTGGCCCGCCATGGCGGACCCATCCCGCTATAGTGGCCCCGCTCTGGCGGCCTACACGGAGATAGAATGTTACCCGTTCACGGTAAGATTATTTTCGGGAGTTCTACTCGCCCAAATTCGATTCCGTAAAGTCGTACGGGTTCCTTAACATCTTAGATATCTACTTATGTGGTATAAATCATAATTAGATCTCTCATTAATTACCAGATTTCCCTACACCTTAATGACTCCAATTTCATCCAAATTTGGACTAGATTGGGAAATTCCAAGTTACTACGAAAAAGTTTTTTGGCCCCAATTCTTTCTTTATTGACTTTTCCCTAACGACGAAATCAGGTCGTTACATTAATACTCTGCCAGACTCTTTTGAAACTCTTTGAGTTTCTTTGACTAATTCTGTTCGCAGTGGTGTGGTGACCATGGAATATGCTAAGAATGGTGTCTTGAATGAAGATATGAGAAGAGGATCTCAATGCTCAACTTCTTCTACTTTACACTCCGATGTTTTGGTTACTGAAGATAGGGGGAGAAACAAGTTCAGAGGTCAGAGTGACATAGATAAAAGTAGAGGTAAGTCAAAGTCTAAATACAAGATTGTTACATGTGACTATTGCCACAAGAATGGGCATATCAAGAAATATTGTTTTAAGTACAAGTGAGATATGAGACAAAAAAAGAAAGAAAGTGACAATGAAAATCGTGTTGCTGTTGTTGCTAATGATGATATTCTTGTTTCTTGTGATGAAAATGCCGTCAATCTTGTTCGTGATGAGTCTAGCTGATTTGTGGATTCTGGTGCTACTTTTCATGTCATGCCCATAAAGGAATTATTTTCTTCTTATACTCCTGGTAATTTTGGAATGTTGAAAATGAGTAATAATCATGAGGCTGCAGTTCTTGGTATTGGGACAGTTTGTTTGGAGAGTAATAAGGGTTCCAAACTAGTTCTCAATAATGTCAAACATGCTCCAGATGTTCGCTTGAATTTGATTTCAGTGGGATACCTTGATGATGAGGGTTATGTTAATACCCTTGGTGCTGACCAGTGGAAGTTTACTAGAGGTTCGATGGTTGTAGCTCGTGGTGACAAGTTGTCTAACTTATATGTTTTCCAGGGCTCCATTTTTAGAGGCTCGGTAAATTTGGTGGAGAATGATACTTCATCATTGTTATGGCATAGAAGACTGAGTCATATGAGTGAGAAGGGGATGAACAATTTGGCTAAGAAGAATTTACTTTCTGGAGTGAAACAAGCAAAGTTGAACAAGTGCGTTCATTGCTTAGCGGATAAATAGAAGAGAGTTTCTTTTCAGAGTCATCCGCCTTCAAGAAAGCTTAATTTGCTGGAGTTGGTACATTCTGATTTGTGCAGTCTTTTTAAGGTAATGTCTCATGGTGGTGCACTTTATTTGTGACTTTTATTGATGATTATTCTTGCAAACTCTGGGTATTCTCTTTGAAGTCCAAGGATCAGGTACTTGATGTGTTCAAGAGTTTTCAGACCTTGGTTGAGAGACAGACATGGAAGAAATTGAAATGCATTCTTCTGATAATGGTGGTGAGTATATTGGCCCTTTTGATAGATATTGCAGAGACCAGGGTATTAGGCATCATAAAACTCCTTTAAAGACTCCTCAGCTAAATGGTTTGGCAGAGAGGATGAATAGAACTCTTGTTGAGAGAGTTAGATGTATGCTTTCAGATGCTAAGCTACCAGATTCCTTTTAGGCAAAAACACTTAATATTGTTGCATATGTTATCAATTTATTTCCTAATGTTGCTTTGAATGGTGATGTCCCTGCCAAAGTTTGGTTTGGTAAGAATGTTTCTTATGATCATCTTAAAGTTTTTGGGTGTAAAGCCTTTGTGCATGTTCCTAAGGATGAAAGGCCAAAGTTAGATGTTAAAACTAGGCAATGTATCTTTGTTGGTTATGGTCAAGATGAATTTGGCTATCGTTTCTTTGATCTAGTTGAGAAAAAACTTTTTAGAAGTTATGATGTTGTGTTCTTTGAAGACCAAACAATTGAAGATCTTGACAAAGTTGATTCTCAGAGTAGTGACATCCTAGTTGGTGTTGATCAATGCCTTTGACTATTCCACCAGGTGAAAATCTTCAAAATGATGAAAATCAAGTTGATATTGAAGATGGTGATCATATTCAGAATGACCAGTATGCCGCTGATGCTCCAGTGCAAGACGATGTGGTTGGTCAACAACCAACTATTATTAATGCTCCGGAAAGTTCTCTCAGAAGATCTACTGGAGAGAAAATACCTTCATCTCATTATTCTTCCAATGAGTATGTACTCTTGACTGATAGGGGAGAACCAAAGAGTCTTGATGAGGCCATGGAAAGTGAAGAAAAAGAAAGGTGGTTTGATGCTATGGAAGATAAAATAAAGTCTCTACATGATAATCATACCTTTGATTTGGTTATGTTACCTAAAGATCGAAAAGCTTTGAAAAACAAGTGGGTTTTTAGGGTAAAACATGAAGATGGTAGCCCAGTTCCATGGTAAAGGCCAAATTAGTTGTGAAGGGTTTTAGCCAGAAAAAGGGAATTAATTTTGATGACATATTCTCTCCAGTTGTGAAGATGTCATCCATCCGTGTGGTTCTAGGCTTGGCTGCAAGTCTGGATTTAGAGGTCACTACAAGAAATCTGACATATTGTGGCACCAAAAGTCGCTACAAAAGGCTAAAAAGTCACTGCTAAACACATATAGTGGCGACCTTATGGCCGTGGCAAGTACTTCCATAACTAAAAGTTATTAGTGACGACAATTGATGTCGCCACAAAAAGTGCATATATAGTGGCGACATAATCGCCTCTAAAGGTAAGCAAATATCCATAGGAGGATGACATTTAAAGGCGACTTGTTTCCGCCACTATAACTATTATAGTTTTAGTGGCAAGTAACTTCGCCACAATAACTGAATATTAGAGGCGACTTGTTTTCCGCCACTATAACTATTATAGTTTTAGTGGCAAGTAACTTCGCCATAATAACTGAATATTAGTGACGACCTTAGTCGCCACAAATACCCTTTTTGTTTTGAAAAAAAAATATGCAGCCACAATATTTTTAATTATACTTGCACAATTGCATTACACAAGTCAACAACCTATTGAAAATAAAAGTGACAACTAGAGATATTTCCCAAACAATGATACTGGAAAATTTCATAACTCATAGCATAGAGTAATTGTGCATACACATGAAAAGCACATTAAACATAAAAAAATGTTCCTTGTCTAAAATAAATTCCACCTTGAATGCAAGTAACAACCTCTCAGCCCTTCAGCAAGTGTTACTCCTTTATATTGTTCCATAGAAAGGTGCATCATTAGTTTTTATGCATACTTCGAACAGAACAGCTACTACCTACAAAAAAAAATCAAGAACTACTATCAGACCGTTATTTCAGAGCATGAACAACATCTCTCCCACCATTCAAGGTACACCTGCCACTGTTTCCAACAACATTGCACGACAATCATATTTTTTCTACGATACAAATCAGAGATTACAATCGATGGCGACAAGAAGGTATTTGATATAAAAGTAACTCAAGGATTAATGTTGTAGTGTCTGTGAAGCAACAACTATTATAATATGTGAATCACTTCTCCTATACATATCAAATTATAAGTTCATCCTAGTATACTAAGCACAGATCTTAAAAAGTGTCAAAGTTTTACATATGCAGAAAAATTGATATTGCCGAATGAAGAATTATCATAATGGAATCCTCATCTTAACATTAAAGGATACAAAACTAGTTCTTGATTTCAAGAGGAAAACAAAATTTGAACGACCCAATTTAAACAAAAGAAACAGGTTGTTTTGCCTGCTTAAAAATATCGAATTCAATTCCAAAAACATGCTAAACAAGACCTAGTCTTTATGTTGAAACCTCTTAGAAGATTAATATAAGATATAGACAAATTAATGATGTCCTCTATTCCTTCCTTTGTCTCATGATGGATTATTCTCATTTCAACAATAAGATAAGCTACATATTAACATATTTTTCCTTTAAACAAACTCAAAAAATGATGTAATTATAATAGCAACAGCTACAAGAATATGAGTGATCACCAATGACTATCAAGATAAACATTGACAATGACACTTATTTAAAACAAAAACAAAGAGATGTGGAAACAAACTTAAAACAACATAAGCATTTGAAATAGATTTTACACATGGTGAATGCTTTAACAAACAATCACCCATAATACTCAACTTTATGAGAGTAAAATATAAGCACAAGTAAAACTTTTATGTTTTAAACATCAGAATTCAGATTTTGTAAGAAAAGAAAAACTGCAATAATTTTTTTAATGACAAGTTGGTCTTCTTAAGAACTAGAAGAACTATGTTTTAGAAGTGAGAAATTTCAGATTTAAGAACAATTAAATCAACTTCATTTTAAAAACATCTTGAATAAAAATTTCCAAACGACCTTGTTAAATAAAGGGGAGAAACCGAACGTAGAACTAAACATATCAAAGAAAATAAAATTAAAGACGAGAAACAAATTTGAGTCGGAAAAAAGAAGAAAGCAGGTTTTAAAATTATTTAAGAGGCTAAAATTGTCTCAAGATTAACCCAATATATGAGCTGAATATGACTTAGGAAGAATCTTATATTTTAAAGAAAAATGAATTTTAAAGGGACAAACACCTATTTGTAGCCTCACAACTTTAAATACCAAACATGTTGAACCTTTAAGTATTAACCAACTAGTCAACATCATGAACATTACTCAACAACAATGACTTAATATTTAATCTAAATTCAGAACGAAAAGGGACAATTTGATCATACTTAGCTCTATTTTCGATTAAAGAAGGCAAGACATAAAGTTTTCATTTCTTAAAAATGATTTTGTTTGACCTACAACTACTGCTAACATAGGAATTAACAATAGGCTAAAGAAAGGAAACAAAGGGAGAACATATTAATAGCTACCCTCATGCTTTCATAAAAAGGAAAATTGGTTAAATAACTCAAACAAGATTATAATTAAGTTAATCTACATGAAATGGAAACTGATAGAAATGAGCATAATAACACTAAAACAGGAGTAACATTACTTATGTAACTCAAACAACGACTAAACTAAACTAAGGTACGCTAATTTAGACTCACATATAATATGAAGAACTAAAACTACTAAGACGAGATGTAAATTACCCCTAAACAGAAGTGAAACAATGCAAACATGAAGCTTAAACTATTCTAATACTGAAATATAAACAAAAAATATATAAGTAAACAAATTGAAAAGGGGATAAGATTACCTCTCTAGGGCACCGAATTGATAGACCGAGCTTGATGATCATCCCCACAGCAAATCTCGAATTGTATACATGAAAGAAAATTAAAGAAAGAGTACAAGATTTTTAGGTCAGACAATTTTTTGTGCCCACTCTGTAATAACATTGTTCTTGACCTTAGAAATTGTTGTTTGGAATGAAAATAATACACAATTCTAGGATTCGAATAAAAAACAATCAATTTGGGGCAGATCTAGACTTATAAATCCGTTCAGAAAAACTCTTCCAGTAGAAGTTTTGTACGAAAATTCAAAATGAAGTGTTTAAAAGGTAAAAACGAAAGTGAAGAAATACCATTTTGAGATCGTCCGTCGAAACAAGCTTTTGGACAACCAAAGTTCGTAAGATGCGTATGAAGAAATACAACTTTTGACAAGTCCTTCATCGTACTTGGTGAGTTTTCATTTGGGTTTTCCTAGATCTGGGTGGTAACATGGATAGGATTTCAAAGGAGACGACATCATCAAGAGTGAAATTGGGGCTGCTTTGTTTGCTAATGGTGTGAAAATGAAGAAGTAGAAAGGGTTTGGAGGTTTAAAGGCTTATGTTTGGGTTGGGTATTTTAGAAGTGATTGTGGGAGTTGAGAAATTGTGGCATTATAAATATAACATCTAAAATGTGGTCAAATAAATACGATTTTGCAATGAAAAGGAGATAATTAATTAATTAAGCTTTAAAATTTAATAGAGTAAAATTACTATTTACAAAAATAGATTAATTATAGTTATTAAATCATAAATGACCTTTATTTTGACAAAATAAAATACATGCTTGACTAATTTTTATTTTTTATTTTTGAGGTAAATTAATTTTCAAAATTAATAATATATATATATATATAAAGTATCTTAGCTTTTCGTAAATATTTGTTTCACCTTTATGATATTAAAGAAACTTCATTAATTAATTAAATGAGAACGAAAATAATAGGTGCGATCAATAGAGGGTATTTTTATTATCATCATTGATATTTACTTTTATATATATTTCAAAACTTAATGAAAGATGTTGTTGTTAAACTAGTTACATGTGTAGTACGTAGAGTAAATATTATTGGACATATCAAATTACTCCATGTACTTGTGAATACTTATTTAAAATATGTGATTAGATTTATGTAATAATAAATATTTATTTATCACAAATACATCTTTATAACTATTAATAAAAAAACAAAATTACATATAAAACATCTTTAAAATTTTAATAAGAATTGATCTATAGACTAATTAGACTATATATCAAAGAAAATAATTAGTTGTTATTGCAAAAAAGATGCGTTTAGTGGCGACCAAAAACTTGTTGCAAGAGATAACTTTTAGTGGCGACGAAGTCGCCACAAAATGTATCTTTAGGAGCGACTATAAAAATCGCCACAACTATGTTTTCTTCCATGATTCAATAGAAAAAAAATAGAACATTTTGTAGCGATCTAACCAAAGTCGCCACTGTATGTCTTATTTATAGTAGCAACTACACGGGTCGCCCCTAAAACTTTAAGCTTTTGTGGCAACCATAAGAGGTCGCCACAAAAACCTTATATTTTGTTGCAACTAAATGTGTCGCCACAAAAGGTCGTCACAAAAAATGATGTTTCTTGTAGTGGGTTGAACAGATGGATGTTAAAACTGCTTTTCTCCATGGTGACTTGGATGAAGAAATTTATATGGAGCAGTTCAAATGCTTTGAAGTCAAGGGAAAAGAGAATTATGTTTGCAAATTGAAGAAGAGCTTGTATGGTTTAAAACAAGCTCCTAGGCAATGGTACATGAAGTTTGGTTCTTTTATGAGTCAGCGGGGCTTCAAGAAGACTTCTTCAGACCATTGTGTTTTTGTGCAAAAATTCTCTGATGGTGATTTTATTATCGTTTTGCTTTATGTTGATGACATGCTTGTTGTTGGTCATAATGCTTGCAAGATTAAAGAGTTGAAACAAGAGTTAAATTAAGTCTTTTGCTATGAAAGACTTGGGACCAGCAAAACAGATTCTTGGCATGCAGATTGTCCGTGATAGAGATACCAAGAAGTTATGGTTGTCACAAGAGAAGTATATTCAGAAAGTACTTTGTAGATTCAACATGGACAAAACTAAGGTTGTCAATACTCCTTTAGATATGCGCTTCAAATTGAGTACTAGACATTGTCCTTCCAGTGATGGTGAGAAGGAAGATATGAAGAAAGTTCCTTATGCTTCAGCTGTTTGTAGTTTGATGTATGCAGTGGTGTGTACAAGATCAGATATTGCTCATGTTGTTAGTATTGTTAGCCATTTTCTTTCTAATCCAAGAATAGAGCATTGGAATGCTGTAAAGTGGATGATGAGATATCTTTGTGGAACTTCTAGTTTGAGTTTGTGTTTTGGTACAGGGAAGCCTATTCTTTGTGGTTACAGTGATTCAGACATGGCTGGTGATGTTGATACTCGTAAGTCTACTTCAGGCTACTTGATTACTTTTGCAGGGGGAGCTGTGTCTTGGTAATCTAGGTTGCAAAAATGTGTTGCTTTATCTATTACAGAGGCTGAACTTATTGCTGTAGTTGAAGCTTGCAAAGAGTTGATCTGGATGAAGAGATTTTTGGGGGAACTTGGTTGTGCTCAGGAGAGGTATGTGCTTTATTGTGACAGTTAAACTGCTATTCATCTTGGCAAGAATTCTACATTTCATGGTCGGTCTAAATACATTGATGTGAGGTATCATTGGATTTGAGATGTGTTGGATTCTAAGTTTCTTGAACTTGATAAGATCTATACCAATGATAATGGTTCCGACATGATGACTAAAGCTTTGCCAAGAGGGAAGTTTGAGGATTATTGCATGATCGCCGGAATGGCAGTCTCCTCCACATAGTTGTGAGAGGGAGAATTGTTGGGTTTAGGATCTTTTTTCCCTTTCTATGTGGATAAATAAAAGTCTTATTAGAACCAGCCCACTTTAGCCCATAACCCCAATATTATGTGGCATATATAAGACTTATTTGGTCTTATTTTCAGAAACACGAGAGAAAAATCAAGAGAGATTCGTTTTAGAGATTGAGAGAAAAAGAGAAAAATCACTTTTTGCTTCTGGAAATTTTCTGCTCAGGCAGTCTGATTCAGACATTGTTTACCGCTTTAATAACCGTTGCATTGTGATCATATTTGAACTGGGAGTTCTCAGCATCTGGTTCTTGCAATGCAACGGTGGAGATCAGATTTGGATGAAATCTTGGGGCGTGAACAATAGCTCTTTTTGGGAGAAATCTCTCCTTTAATTCTCTAGTTTTGGTGCAATCTTGTTTTGTTGTTGCTCGTTGTTTGGCACTTGTTTTGTGGCCAATTTTGGAGAACAATTTTGTAACTATTGGTGTTTATAGTGGAGCTTTTGGTCCTGTGGTTTTTTACTTTTCACATCGAAGGGTTTTCCACGTAAATCTCTGTGTCTTGTGTGATTGGTTTATTCTTGTCTTATTGCTTTAGTTTGGTTGATATACTTGCTGTCCATTCTTCATATTGCTTGATTTGGTTTGTCTTCTCTTGATTCAAATTGAAAGTGAAAGTTTAGATTTGGATATTATTCCGCTGCTATCCTGTCTGACACTCTTGTTAGTGCCTTGCTTTTCCCAACATGTTCACCTCCTCATAAAATACAAATTCGTTTCAATGTGATTTCATTCTTAAAACTCTGATAACAGTATGCTTGCTTATTTAAAATGGTGATGTGGGAACACCTTTAGCTTAGTTTGGATTTCAAACTTAGTTGATTTATCCAAAAGACCTTACTTTTATGTTGAATCTCATCTTTTGCTACGTTATGTGATTTGTCCAGTCACCTTATATAGAGGAAGCAATCTTTTTTTTTTTATCCCAATAATATGTGATATAGATTTATGTGTGTTAACTGACAAGTGTTGCTACTTATGCTTCTGATTTTAAGCTAAGTCCACTGTTAATATATACTTTCTTAAGCTTGGTATTCATCCCTTTTAAATTCAATTTAGTGTTTTGGATTTTGTGATATATTGTCTGATGCTTATTTACTTGATTTTCTAATTCTTGTTTCCACTTTCTCTTTGCCTCATGTGAACTTGCTTTGAGTCTATGATGGACTCTTCTTCTTCTCCTTGCATTTCGAGAGGGTCATCAAGGCCCAAATACATTCTTTCCGAGTCTCCCCCCTTTCAAATGGAATTGACGTATGAATATAGATGCCGATGAACAGGTGTCGTGGAAGCAGTACAAGGCTGAGAATTGAATTTTCAAGTCCAAAAAGGGCTGGTATACCTGTTAGTATACATGGTGAACATATTGATATACCAGTTGAAACATGCATAAGTACAAGGTTTACTTCGAAATACAGGTTCGGGAGTCCAAACACAAGTTGTATATGTGGTGTATACATCAGCTATACAAATCGAAAATGGGCTAAGACATGGCCTCATCCATGCAGGTTATGTTAGTTAGGACAGGTTGGGCCCAAATCCAAAATTGATTACCAGCAGCAAATTTTGAGAATTGTGCCAAAGCTCATTTTTGGCAATTTTAGAATTTAGGACAGGATGAAGGAAATTGGCCTACCAGGCTAATAGTTAGAAATTTTGGCTAGGGCCCAAGTTTACGATAACAAACTATTAATTCAAATTAAATGCTATAAACATATTTTGATTTAATTGTTCCCCATAGAAAACTATTGCTATTTCGCCTCTCTCCTGGTGAATCTCTCTAGCCACTCTCGTTCTCGCAGGCAGTCTCCCTCACCTCTCTCACTTTTATACAAACACAAATGTATAAAATGCGTTTGTGTTTATATAAAGCGAGAGAAAATTATATATATACATATATTTTCGTTCTGCTCTCTCCCCTCTCCCAGATCTTACTCGCCACTTTCCCAGATCTTACTCGCCACTCTCACTTTATATAAACACAAATGTATACATTGCGTTTGTGTTTGTATAAAGAGAGAGAAAATTGTATATACAAATACAAATGCATATGTTTTTCGTCCTATACACTTATGATTATACATATACGATCTTCTCTTGCCCAATTTTCTTTTGTCTTTCGCTTTTTCTTGCTTTATACAAATTATACAATTGATCTTTTGTATATTGATCTTAGGCGTATTTATATGCCTACGTTGTCGATATTTGCCCATGTTTGGTTTGAATTGAAGAATGATCTAAGACTATTAACTTGATTTGGTTAAATTTGTGATGATTGTGCACTAAAATATATGATTAGTTGTTTCAGGAATTTTTGAGGGAATTGGAGTTGATTTGGAGAAGAAGAAGCATTGAGGAGAAGAGAAAAAATGACTAAGGCAGGAACCACCAGTGTGGCTGGCGCACTGGCGCGCCACTGGTAGAATTTCAGAGAGGATTTTTAGGCGTACTGCTAGGCGCGACGCGCCAACACCTGAATTACTAGAACGCCTTTTAGGCGCGCTGAGAGAGGCGACGCGCCAAGGGAAAAATCAACCACTCTGACTGGCGCTCTGCTAGGCACGGCGCGCCAAGGTGGACATATCAGAGCGCCACACTGGGCACGATGGGAGGTGCGAAGCCCCACCCTTGTTTAGTCTTTTCCAACATAAACATGATTAAATAGGATTCCTAAGTGAAGTAGACTTTGACTCCAATTTTTCCAACTCTTATAAATAGACCCATAGGGCTCCATTGTTAGGGTTCGACTTTTTATTGGTGTGCAAGAGCAAATTTCATCGTTTGTAATAGGTTTCGATCTTCTAACTCTTCTATTTTTCGAAAATCGCATGAACAATTAAATTTTGTGGTTTTCTAATAGTATGAGTGGCTAAACGTTCTTGTTCAGGAGTTGTAGCTATGAATTGTTTGTTGATTATTTAAGGTCTATGAATTTATTCTTGGTTGTTATTATAAGTTATTACTATATTCTTCTTTTAGTATTTTATGCTTGATCACCATAAGATAAATCTATTGTCTAATCTTAAAATCGAGAGAGGAGGGGTTAGATAGATCAAAGAATATAGAGAGCTCGATCGACACATTTAATTGAGGTGATTTGTGTTCAGGAGTGACGCCAGGACGAACAACTTGTTTGGTTACGAAACAAGATGAAATATAAATGCTCGCCAGTTAGGCTTGTTTATCCCCACTCAACGATGTAGTTAGATATCTAACTGGGTAGGCGACTAGAGGTTTGATACCCGACTCATACAATTAACCCTGTAAACCAGTAACTTGACAACTAAAATTAGTTCTAAGTCGAGAATATGATACATGAGGTTCATTACATGTTGCAGCCCTGGAATTGTCTTTTACTTGCTTGAAACATCATGTTAAATTCGTTCACAATTAGTTACTTTTATTTATTGCGTAATTAGAATTAGTAGTTAACAACCATCACCATCTCTTAAACTGTTACTTTTATTTTATTTATAGAATTGAGTGTCAAATATAAGTTGATCATAAGTCCCTTGGAAACGATAACTCGTTTCTTTAAGAATCTATATTATTTGCGCGACCACATACACTTGTGTGTGCAATTGGGAGCAACAAGTTTTTGATTAGGCGCGAAGCCCCACCCATGTTCCAACTTTTCCAGCATAAACATGATTAAATAGGATTCCTAAGTGAAGTAGTCTTTGAATCCAATTTTTCCAACTCTTATTAATAGAACCCTAGGGCTCCATTATTAGGGTTCAACTTTTTATTGGTGTGCAAGAGAAAGTTTCATCATTCTTAATAGGTTTCGATCTTCTAACTCTTCTATTTTCCGAAAATTGCATGAATAATTGGATTTTGTGGTTTTCTAATAGTATGAGTGGCTAAACTCTCTTGTTCTTGGGCTGTAGCTACGAATTGATTGTTGATTATTTAAGGTCTATGAATTAATTCTTGGTTGTCATTATAAGTTATTTCTATATTCTTTTTTTAGTATTTTATGCTTGATCACCATAAGATAAATCTATTGTCTAATCTTAAAATCGAGAGAGGAGGGGTTAGATAGACAAGAGAATATAGAGAGCTCGATCAACCCATTTAATTGAGGTGATTTGTGTTCAGGAGTGATGCTCGGACGAACAACTTGCTTGGTTATGAAATAGGATGAAATATAAATGCTCACCAGTTAGGCTTGTTTATCCCCGCTCAATGATGTAGTTAGACAACTAACTGGGGTAGGCGACTAGAGGTTTGATACTTGACTCATATAATTAACCCTGTAAACTAGTAACTTGACAACTAAAATTAGTTCTAAGCTGAGAATATGATACATGAGATTCATTACATGTTGCTGCCCTGAAATTGTCTTTTACTTGATTGAAACATCATCTTAAAGTCGTTCACAATTAGTTACTTTTATTTATTGCGTAATTAGTAGTAGTAGTTAACAACCATCACTATCTCTTAAACGGTTACTTTTATTTTATTTGTAGAATTGAGTGTCAAATATAAATTGATCATAAGTCCCTTGGGAACGATAACTCGTTTCTTTAAGAATCTATATTACTTGCGCGACCACGTACACTTGTGTGTGCAATTGGGAGCAACAAGTTTTTGGCGCTGCTGGCTGAGACTTAGAAATTGATTTATATTCGATCTTCTTAACTCTACAATTAGAATATTCAGGTGTTAATTAATATTATCTTGTTTATTGCATGCAATGGACTCTCAAGTCTGGCTCGGAAAGGAAAACTTGTCGAACAAGACATTGAACCCGAAAGAGCTTTACACCGACACAGGAAAATGGCTAATCAAGGTCGTCATGGAGAATTGGGGTTAGGTCTTCGTGGAGACAATGAGGATAATAACCAAGACAACGTGAACAACTAAGAGAACTTGAATAACCACGAGGTACCCCCTGTCGTACCAGCAAGACCAGTCCGTGATGTGGTAGTCCCACTCACAGCCAATGGGGCATCTAGCATTAGAAAACCTCCATTGGGGGGTAGATTTGAACTGAAACAGGGCATGGTACAACTCATCCATGCTAGTGGGCAATTCACTGGTCTCCCTAACGAGGATCCCCAAATCCACCTTAGGAAATCTATAGAGATTAGTGATATATACATCCCAAATGGAGTCTCATCAGACTATGTGAGGCTGACGTTGTTCCCATACTCATTGTTAGGAGCCGCAAGGCGTTGGTTAGATTCTGAGTCACCAAACTCCATCACTACCTGAGATTATCTAGCAAAGAAGTTCTTGATTTGATTCTTCCCATCCAAGAAAACCACACGGTTGAGGAGTGGGTTATTAAGCTTTAAGCAAAACCAGGGAGAGGACATGTACCAAGCATGGGCTCGTTTTAAACAAATGTTGAATGCCTACCCGCAACACATGCAAACTAATGAGGTACTTCCTCACACTTTCTTTGAGGGTTTAGACTATAATGCACGTGTACTTCTTAATAGTGCAGCAGGTGGACAAGCCCTAGCAAAAACCTGTAAAGAGTTATTCGACCTAATTGGTAGACTCTCTGAAGGAAACCCAGGGTGTAAGCGGGAAATGCCTAGAACTACAACTCAAAGGGCCGCGGGAAGCTTAGATGTAGATCAAGCCACCACCATAAATGCCAAACTGGATGCAATGCAACATAATATAGCTATGCATTTCAAACAGATGTCCTTAAACAAAGCATCGGTTAACATAGTACAACAGACATCCAATTGGTGTCTGGTATGTGGTACTGGAGCTCATGAAATCGAGCAATGTGAAGCAAACCCGGATTTCGTAAACTATGTGGGTAATGCGCAAAGGGGTGGAGGTCAGCAAAATTATGGTAATACCTACAACTCTAGTTGGAGGAACCATCCTAATTTCTCATGGGTTGGGAACCAAAGCCAAAACCAAAATCAGGCGCAAGGGGCTAACCAACACCGTTCTCAAGGGGGTGGGCAACCCTACCAAAATCCTAACCAAGGTGCAAATCCTAATGCACCAAAAGGGGGGATGACCAATGAGGAGTTACTCCAAAAGCTCATGGTTGAACTGGGGACAAATATCAATGATAGAATAGATAAGTAGGATGAGAACATTAGAAACATCCAAATGTCCCAAATGAGTTTAGAGAAACAAGTTGCGCAAATAGCCAATTATCTGAACTTGCGTCCCCAAGGTGGGCTGCCCGGTGATACTGAACCTAACTCCAAGCAACTGAATGCGGTAAGTACTAGAAATGGGTTACAACTAAAGGAACTAGCTCCAAAGAATAGATATGCTGAAGCAGTGAATAAAGAAAAGAAAGTGGAAGAGGTAGTAAAGAACTCCAATGTTGAGACGTCCGTTCCTCAAAAGAAACTACCCTCTCCGTTTCCACAAAGGCTCAATAAAAAGAATGAGGATGAATGATTCGGTAAGTTTTTCTCTCTTCTTAAACAAGTTTACATTAATCTGCCTTTGGTTGAGATATTTCAGGGTATCCCGAAGTATGCTAAATACGTGAAGGAGATAGTGGCTAACAAGAGGAGGCTCACTGAGTATGAAACTATAGCACTTACTGAGGAGTGTAGCTCCAGAATCTAAAATAGACTGCCCAAAAAATTAAAAAATCCGAGTAGTTTTACTGTGAAAATTACAATTAGGCAAAGTGTTCATGCCTGGGGGTTGTGTGATTTGGGGCCAAGTTAAAAGCTTATACCCTTGTCGTTGTATCAAAAGCTTGGGTTGGGTAGTCCAAAATGAACCATTGTATTCTCCAACTCACTGATAGCTCCATTGCTAGGCCAGAGGGGGTGGTAGAAGATGTGTTAGTTCAAGTAGGCTCCTTGATTTTCCAGGTGGATTTTATGGTCTTAGATTTGGAATCCGATTCTGAAGTCCCATTCATTTTGGGACATCCGTTCTTAGCCACGGGTAGGGCATTGATTGATGTAGCAGTTGGGCAATTAACTATGAGGGCACACAATAAGGTTGAGGTATTTGATGTTTACCGCGCTTTAAAATTGCCTTCTATCTATGAAGAGTTGTCTGTTATTACGGTGGTAGATCACATAGTAGAATCACAGTTAGTTGTGCCCGAAGATCCCTTAGAAAGAGTGTTAGTGGGCTATGAGGTGGATGGAGATACTAAGGCCCAAGAGATAGAGACATGTTTGAATCTGGCAAGCGTGGAGACTCACATGTATAGAGTGAAGCCATTAGATCGTGAGTTAGGGCCTCCACCCAAACCCTCAATCAATGAAGCTCCCAATTTGGAACTGAAAACGCTGTTTGCTCACCTAAGGTATGCTTATTTGGGTACTAACGAAACTTTGCATGTTATACTTTTTGTAGAGTTGTCTAAAATACAGGTTGAGACGACATTGAGGATCTTAAAGCAGAGAAAGAAGGCGATTGGATGGTAGATGGCTGATATTCATAGGATTGGTCTGGCATTATGTATGCACAAAATCTACATAGAAGATGATCACAAACCAAGTGCATGACATCAATGTCGGCTAAATCCTTTGATGAAAGAAGTGGTGAGAAAGGAAGTAATAAAGTGGCTAGATGCTGGTATTGTGTACCTTATCTCTGATAGTAAATGGGTAAGTCCAGTGCAGTGTGTTCCCAAGAAGAGAGGTATGACAGTGGTAAGGAACGAAAAGAATGAGTTTATCCCTACTAGAATAGTGACCAGTTGGAGTATTTGTATGGATTACCAGAAACTAAATTATGCCACCCGGAAAGATCACTACCCGGTTCCCTTCATTGATCAGATGCTTGATTGACTAGTAGGGCAGGAGTACTACTGTATCTTAGATGGTACAACCAAATCTTAATTTCACCCGAAGATCAGGAAAAGACCACGTTCACTTGTCCTTATAGTACATATGCTTTCAAACGCATGCCATTCGGACTTCAATGCACCGACGACTTTTCAAAGGTGTATGATGGCCATTTTTCATGATATGGTGGAAGACTTTGTAGAGGTGTTCATGGATGATTTCTCCGTCTTCGGGAAGTCTTTTAAGGTATGTCTCCAAAATCTTGATAAGGTACTTGCGAGGTGTGAGGACACTAACTTAGTGCTAAACTGGGAAAAATGTCATTTTTTGGTTAGAGAGGGGGTAGTGTTGGGACACAAGGTGTCTAAGTCGGGTTTAGAGGTTGATAAAGCCAAGGTAGAAGTTATTGAAAAATTTCCCCCTCCCATTTCTGTAAAAGGGGTGCGAAGTTTCCTTAGTCATGTAAATTTTTACCGGAGATTCATCAAGAATTTTTCAAAGATTGCAAGACCTATGTGTAGTCTTTTAGAGAAGGAGGTGAAATTTGATTTTGATGAGATGTGCTTGAAAGCTTTTGAGATGTTGAAGGGGAACTTAATTGAGGCTCCTATCTTAATTGCTCCTAATTTGAAAGTACCATTTGAACTCATGTGTGATGCAAGCGATGTAGCAGTGGGTGCAATGTTGGGACAAAGAAAAGATAAAGTGTTCCACTGTATCTATTATGCAAGCAAGACCCTGGATTTTGCACAAGCTAATTACATAGTAGGAGATGCTAGCTCTAGTGTTCACCTTCGACAAGTTCATATCGTATTTGGTAGGTACTAAGGTGATTGTTTTTACTGACCATGCAACTATTAGGTACCTATTCAACAAGAAGGATGCTAAACCAAGGTTGATTCGATGAATATTGCTTGTCCAAGAATTTGACCTTGAGATTAAGGATAGAAAAGGTACTTAAAATCAAATAGCTGATCACTTGTCTTGGTTGGAGGATTTTTCCCTTGTGCATGAAGGTAAGCAAATCTGGGAAGAGTTTCCGGATGAAAAATTGATGGTACTAGATATCTCTGAAGTGCCTTGGTATGCACATATTGTGAATTTGATAGTAAGTGGAGATTACCCACCGGGTGCAACCACCCAACAAAATAAAAAGCTCAATCATGATGTTAAGTTCTATATCCAGGATGAACTGTTCTTGTTCAAGCAAGGTGTGGATCGGGTGGTGAGAAGATGCATTACGGATTCTGAGGTTCAAAAAGTGCTTGAAAGTTGTCATGCTAGCCCATATGGAGGACACCATGGAGGAGAGCGCATGACGCACAAGGTAGTACAATCTGGTTTCTTTTGGCCCTCGTTATTTAAAAATTCTATTGCTTTTGTGAAGGGTTGTGATAAATGCCAAAGGTTGGGTACTATTTCAAGAAGACATGAGATGCCGCTAAGTAACATTTTAGAGGTGGAAATATTTTTATGTGTGGGGTGTTGACTTTATGGGTCCCTTACCACCATCTAGTGGAAACCAATACATTTTTGTAACTGTAGATTATGTGAGTAAATGGGTTGAGGTTATCGCTCTTCCTTCGAATGACGCAAGGGTTGTGATCAAGTTCATCAAGAAGCTCATCTTCACTCGCTTTGGCACTCCAAGGGCAATCATAAGTAATGGAGGTATGCATTTCATTAACCATCTAATGATTGCTAAGTATGGTATTCGTCATAAGATTGCTACTGCTTACTATCCTCAAACGAGTGGCCAAGTGGAAGTTTCCAATAGAGAGGTGAAGTTAGATGATGCGTTGTGGGCATATAGCATTGCTTATAAGACACCCATAAGGACTTCTCCCTATCACATAGTGTTTGGTAAAACATGTCATCTTCCGGCGGAATTAGAACACCAAGCTTATTGGGCTATTAAGAGGTTGAATTTGGACCCCGAGCTAGTTGGTAGGAAGAGAGTGAATCGACTACATGAACTTGAGGAGTTCAGACTCCATGTGTATGAGAATTCCAAGCTCTATGAAGAAAAGACAAAAAGGTGGCATGACAATCACATAGTTCGTCGTACTTTCACTCCGGGAGAAAATGTACTACTCTTTAACTCTAGATTAAGGTTATTCCCTAGAAAACTGAGGTATAAATGGAGTAGTCCCTTCGAAGTGGTAAGGGTGACACACCATGGTGTCGTGGAACTTAAAGGTGTATAAGGCCCAACGTTCTTGGTGAACGGGCAAAGAGTTAAACATTACTTTGGGGAAGATGCGGATCGTGATTAGGAGGCTCTTGAGCTAAATGATGAATGATCCAAGATGATTCGTGCCGCAACGTTAAATCAAGCGCTACCGGGAGGCAACCCGTGAACAATATGTAATAGATAGGTAGTTCGTTTTTGAATTTCAATTTTTTGTTTTAGCGTAGTTTCAATTCTTAGAATCTAGGAAGTACTTTTATTTCTTAGTTTTATCTAGATAGGATTTTTGATTATTTATAACTTGGTTTGTAATTTGTAAAATGAAAAAGAAATAATTACTTGTTGGCGCGCTGCGCCTGACATGAAAATTCAGAAGGGTTGTTGGGGCGCTACTTTGGCGCGTCGCCCCTCCATCGCGCCTCAACCCAGAAAAAAAATGAAACATGGCGCACTGCCTGGTGCGCCGCGCCTGGCATGAAACTTCAGAGCGAAAGTCCTGGCGCACTGAGCGACGCGTAGCCCCTTCCATCGCCCTACGCCCATAATTTTTTTTGAAACGGGTCTTGCCCCGCTCCGAACCCATTTTCCCCTTCATAAACCCCCCAAATCCCAAATTCATCCCCTAATNCAGAGCGAAAGTCCTGGCACACTGAGCGACGCGTAGCCCCTTCCATCGCCCCACGCCCATAATTTTTTTTGAAACGGGTCTTGCCCCGCTCCGAACCCATTTTCCCCTTCATAAACCCCCCAAATCCCAAATTCATCCCCTAATTTTCTAAACCCCAACCGACCCTCCCCCTAAATTCTCTCCACTCTCTCTTTTTCCTCTTCTTCTCATTCTCACATTCCACCATTAATCCCAACAATCCACCCATCAACTTCCCACCAATTCTTCCCCTTCCGCAAAACCAACCTTTCTTCTTCCTATTTTCTCCCATAAAACACCCATCTTCCACTTCTCTACCTTCCCCAACTCTCTATCTCACTCTAAAAAAAAATTCTTTTCTTCTACTCCATCACTGCCTACCTGACCCCCCCTTTATTTTTTCTTTTTTTTTTCCTTTTGTTTTATTTTTCTTCTTCACATGTGGTGATGGCTCCTAAAGCTAAAAATGTAGCGGGTTTGAAGCAAAGTAGGAAGGGCAAAACATCCGGGTCCGCTAGTCAGGAAATTTGGGGAAAAGGTCATCGAAAGATATGGCTGGGAGTGGTTTGAGTGTCAGAGATAGGCTAAGTATATGGTCGATAGATATGTGAATGAGGTACGTTTACAATCGCAATTTCCTATGATTTACACTACCGTGAATAATTTAGGGCTGAGGTTTATTTTTGGATTAAGTCATCTACGGCCCCTTAAAGTTGTCCGCATATTTCACTTAGATACCTCAACTAAGGATGGTACCTATTGAACACCTTACATGTTCAAAAGTGATTCCTATTAGACACAAAAGGCTGACATGGCAAAAAGGGTGTACTTCACCCTCTTTAAGCGCGTAAAGTAATTTGAAAGTATATTTTTTCTTTTTCTTTTTAACTTATACACCTAATTAATAAATAATAATAATAATAATAACAATAATAATAATTAATTAATTAAAAAAACACAGGAACATTTTATGTCTTCTCCGGTTCTCCCCCATCTACCTGTAACTATTCATCATTCTTTACACACACCCCACCCCCTCCACCTTTCTCTCTCACCTTCTCCAATTCTTTTCTGCTTTTTCCTTCTTCTTTTTTTCAAATAATCCGGCTAAGCTCCGTTATTTCGGTTGAAAAAAATATTCCAGCGAGGTTGATTATTTTTTTCTGACAAAAGTTTTTTTTCTTGTAAGTGTGATAAATGATTACTAGTGGAAAAAAGATAAAGACAATGGGTGAAAGGTTTTAAAGCTATTAGAATTGAAACGATCCCAAAAATGTCCGAAAATGTGCTTCAGAAACACCTATAATTGTAATTTCCATATATCTCAAAATCCATGCATGATTTCGGAAATTCGACTTCATATTCTTATTCAGGGGGTAAAATTGAGTGGGAAATGGGTCTAACCCGAATTTTAGAGCAACCGTATCAAAATTCGAAAATCGCAAAAAAATGCGATTTTTAGGGTCAACTTTAAAGGGGCATATCTCTTAGCACACAAAGAACTGGAAGGGCCGCTACATATTAAATTAAAGCCCTTCGAGTTAGCTTTCCAATGCAATTGGTTTCACCTCATTCCGAGTTAGGATGAAGGAGTTATGATCATTTTCGTAAAACCTGTCGGAGCAGAATTTCAATTTCCAGTAGCTAAAGTTACTGTAGCGGCTGGACGTTTTTCTTTTATAAAAAAGAGGATTGTCCCATACTTAGTTATATTTCTTTCTAGCTTCAAAACACTCAAAAACACTCTCTAATCCCTCTCCAAAATTCCACCAAGATCTTCAACCAAATTCAAACATCTCAAGTTCTAATTCCGGATTCAAGACTCAATCTCAAGCATCAATTCTCCATTCCAATCTTCATCAAGGATTCTCCAAAGTTGAGGTATGTGGGTTGATTGTGGAAACCTTCCTTTCCACAAGTCCAACCATTTATCCTCTATTTTACTTCAAGTTTATGGGTCCTTATGATCATTTATGAACTCTTGAATTATGGAATTACTACTACACATTCTATTATGGTCTATTTTTGCATATTATCATGAAATGGAATTATTATGTGATGTTTATGGTTTTCATGCTTCCATGATCAAATTATGAAGGTTGATATATATATGTATGTTGTTGGTGGGCTGATTTATATGTATTTCGGAATTGGTTGGACTTAGTACTCTTGAAAGACATGATTTTATCTACATGAACAATAGCCCACCATGTGTTTGATAAAATGTCATTTATAGAATTCATAGGAAATGGAAGGTCCAATGTACATCCTATGAGTCGGATGATTATATAATTATTGAAATGATGATGAAAGGGATACATGTATATGATTTTCTCAATATAGTGTTGTGAGTCGACCAAGCCTAGTACGGGGGGTAGTAGGCCCGTATAACCGTATCGAGGGGTTGGTACCTTGGTTGCCTAGTACGGGGGGTAGTAGGCCCGTATAACCATATCGAGGGGTTTGTACCTTGGTCCCTAGCTCGGGGGGTGGTAGGCCCGGGTAACCACATTGAGGGGTTTGTACCTCTTTCGCCTCTCCAAGGGGGTGGTAGGCCTTGGAAATACTATATTGATGGTCACTCACCACACATGTACTACGTCCCACTAAATATGATTTTTATGTAAGCATCATTATACATATCATTTCTCTAATGTGCTATCTATCGGGTATGATTATGCATTTTTCCTATGATGTCCATCTATTGTAGCATTGCATTGCATCCCATATACTTAGTACATTCAAACGTACTAATGCATACTCTATGCCTACATGATGTCACCATGTAGGGACCGGAGCACCGCTTGACCATCCTCCTCCGCGTGGCTAATACGATTTCCTATCAAGGTTATTGGTGAGTCCTCCATTCCGGGGACGTTGCTCATGATCTTTTGCTATGTATAAGACTTTTCTTTTTAGTTATGTTTTGACTATGAGGGTGAGCCCGGTAGTTTGTCTTGGCCCCCGCTAAGTACTCATGTTTAGAGGTGGTGTTGGACAAGTTGTGTATTATGCTTGAGCTTGACTCATCTATGGTATTTATGTATCATTTCTTCTTTTTTTTTTCTTGCTCCCTTAGTCCCGATTTCCCCCTTTGATTATGCTTATTGCTTATGGTCATTTTAATTGCTTCCGCGACCAAGGATGTGTAATGATACGCTATGAGGCTTGTTTGGGGTTCCTTCGGGTTCCCCATTCGCCGGTCACGTCTAGGCCCTAGGCTTGGGTCGTGACAAACTTGGTATCAGAGCACTAGGTTGATAGATCCTCGGAGTCCAACACACCGCGTTGATTAGAGTCCGATTCATGGTTGTGTTGTGCACCACAACTATGAGTAGGAGGCTATGAGACGTTTTAGGAAATGTTTCCCTTCTCCATGTTCTAAGTCGTGCTGTAGAGTTGAATTAAGTTCTTCCCTAACGGTTGTTCTTTGCTATGCTAGATCATGCCTAATACAAGAGGAAGACGAGCCCGCGCACCCGAGGAACAACCGACCAATGGGGATCTTCGGGATGCCCTTACTTTATTTGCACAAGCTATGGCTAATCAAGCCAACCACGGGGCCCAAGCCCCTCAGGCTCCTACCCCGGCATCTCGGGTGAGAGACTTCGTGCGGATGAATCCCCCGGAATTCTGTGGGTCTAAGTTAGATGAAGACCCTCAAGAGTTCATTGATGAAGTCCACAAGATATTAGCTATCATGGGCATGAGGTCAGAAGATAAGGCGGAGTTGGCGGCCTACCAACTAAAAGGGGTGGCCCAAATATGGTACAACCAATGGAAGGAAGAGAAGGGGGCAAACTATGTGGTGCCTTGGGAAGAGTTCAAAACGGCTTTCCTTAATCGATTCTTTCCTCTTGAGCTTAGGGAAGCCAAATTGGTGGAGTTCATGAATTTAAAACAAGGGTCTATGAGTGTGAGGGAGTATGCCCTCAAGTTTAACCAACTTTCAAGATATGCTCCACACTTGGTTGCCGACTCACGATCTAGAATGAACAAATTCGTGATGGGTGTGTCCGACCTAGTGAGTGAAGAATGCCGGTCCGCAATGTTGATTAGTGACATGGACTTGTCCCGCTTGATGGTCTATGCCGAACAAATGGAGGAGGAGAAGTTGAGGAAGAGGAGGGGTCATGAGGCCAAGAGGGCCCGTTTTGAGGGCAAGTTCCAAAGTCGAAGGGGAGGCCGGTTTCATCAAGGCCAAGGGTCTTCTCATGCGCCCCATAAGGGGTTTGCCAATGATGTTCCAAGGGCCCAAGGTGTTGGTGGTATGGGTCCTATTGATGTATGTCCGAAGTGTGGTAAGGGCCATGGTGGCCCGTGCTTGAGAAATACCGGTGCTTGCTATAGTTGTGGGGAAATGGGGCACAAGGCAATGGATTGTCCTCGAAATCGCAACAAGGGTAAGGAGGTCCGTCCACAAGGTGCCAATGCGGTTCCTTTGGGGAGAGGGGGCCGACAAGATGGTGCCCCAAGGCACAATCGATTTTATGCTTTGCATGGGAGGCAAGGGGTCGATGAAGTCCCCGATGTCGTTACCGGTATGTTGAAAATCTTTGACTTTGATGTATATGCATTAATTGATCCGGGTGCCTCTCTTTCTTTTGTCACCCCCTTTGTTGCCAAAAAGTTTCATGTTGAGCCCGAATTGTTGCGTGAGTCATATAAGGTGTCTACTCCTATTGGTGCATATATTGTTGCTAGGAAGGTCTATAGAAATTGTCCTATTTGCATCTTGCATAAAATATTGCCTTGTGATCTTGTTGAGTTGAACATGGTCGATTTTGATGTTGTTCTTGGGATGGATTGGTTGCATGCATACTATGCTTCCATTGATTGTAGAACCCGTAGGGTCAAATTCCAATTTCCAAGTGAACCCATTCTTGAGTGGGAAAGCCAAAATGTGGTAGTCAAGGGTAGGTTCATCTCTTGCATTAAAGCCCGTAAGTTGATCTCTAAGGGGTGTCTCTATCACCTTGTGAGGGTTAGGGATGTGGAGTCCAAAACCCTTCCTATAGAGTCGGTTCCGATCGTAAATGAATTCCTTGATGTCTTTCCTAATGACCTTCCCGGTGTTCCTCCCGAAAGGGAAATAGATTTTGGCATAGACCTCCTCCCCGATACTCAACCCATTTCTATTCCCCCTTACCGTATGGCCCCGGCGGAGTTAAAGGAGTTGAAGGAACAATTGAAGGACTTGTTGGAGAAGGGTTTTATTAGGCCTAGCCAATCACCATGGGGTGCTCCGGTGTTGTTTGTGAAGAAGAAAGATGGGTCCCTTAGGATGTGTATTGATTACCGGCAACTCAATAGGGTCACCGTCAAGAATAAATATCCTCTTCCTAGGATTGATGACTTGTTCGACCAATTGCAAGGGGCTAGCCACTTCTCTAAGATTGATCTTCGGTCCGGGTATCATCAAGTGAAGGTGAGGGAGTGTGACATTCCCAAGACAGCCTTCCGGACTAGGTATGGGCATTATGAATTTGTGGTCATGTCCTTTGGGTTGACCAATGCACCGGCTATCTTCATGGACCTAATGAATAGGGTCTTTAAACCCTACCTTGATTCCTTTGTTGTGGTCTTCATTGATGATATTTTAATCTATTCGCATAGCGAGGAAGAACATATGGGTCACTTGAGGGTTGTGTTGCAAAGATTGAGAGAGGAGAAGTTGTATGCCAAGTATGAAAAGTGTGAATTTTGGTTGAAGGAGGTTGCCTTCCTAGGTCATGTGGTGTCGGGGGATGGTATTAAGGTAGACCCTAAGAAGACCGATGTGATTAGAAATTGGCCTAGGCCATTGACCCCGTCGGATATTAGGAGCTTCTTGGGCTTAGCGGGTTACTACCGGAGATTTGTGAATGGGTTTTCTTCTATTGCTTCTCCCATGACTAAGTTGACACAAAAGAAGGCTAAGTTTGAGTGGACCGACGAGTGCGAAAGGAGTTTTCAAACCTTGAAAGATAAACTTGTGTCCGCTCCTATATTGTCACTACCGGATGGGCTTGAGGGATTTGTTGTGTATTGTGATGCTTCTAGAGTTGGCTTGGGTTGTGTCCTAATGCAAAATGGTAAGGTGATAGCCTATGCTTCTAGACAACTCAAAGTGCATGAAAAGAACTATCCTACGCATGATCTTGAATTAGCCGCGGTGGTGTTTGCTTTAAAGATTTGGCGTCATTACTTGTATGGGGTACATGTTGATGTGTTCACCGATCATAAGAGCCTCCAATATGTCTTCACCCAAAAAGATCTCAACTTGAGACAAAGAAGGTGGCTAGAATTTCTTAAAGATTATGATATGAGTGTGCATTATCATCCCGGTAAAGCTAATGTGGTGGCGGATGCTTTGAGTAGGGTGTCTATGGGTAGCCTAGCTCATGTTGATATTGGTGATAGGGAAATGGCTAGGGAGGTGCATCGGTTGGCTAGGTTGGGGGTTAGGTTGGAAGAGGTTGGTAATGGTGGTGTGGTCGTTGTTGATGGTGCTAGGTCTTCCTTGGTTGATGAGGTGATAGCAAAACAAGATCTTGACTCTTCCTTGTTAGAATTGAAGGCCTTGGTGAAAGAGGGCAAGGTGGAAGTTTTCTCCCAAGGGGGAGATGGTGCCCTTAGGTACCAAGGTAGGTTGTGTGTGCCTTGTGTTGATGGTTTGAGGGAGAAAATTCTTGAGGAGGCTCATAATTCTTCCTACTCCATTCACCCCGGTTCCACCAAAATGTATAGAGATTTGAGGGATGTGTATTGGTGGGGAGGCATGAAGAAGGACATTGCCAAATTCGTCTCCGGTTGTCATAGTTGTCAACAAGTCAAGGCCGAACATCAAAGGCCGGGTGGTCTAACCCAAGACATAGAGATTCCTACTTGGAAGTGGGAAGAAATTAATATGGATTTTGTAGTTGGTTTACCCAAGACTAGAAAAGGTTTTGATTCTATTTGGGTGGTGGTTGATAGGATGACAAAATCGGCTCATTTTCTACCGGTAAAGACAACATATGGGGCGGAAGATTATGCAAGGTTATATATTCATGACTTGGTAAGGTTGCATGGGATTCCTCTATCCATCATATCGGACCGTGGTACTCAATTTACTTCACACTTTTGGAAGTCCTTTCAAAGGGGTCTAGGTACGAGAGTTAAGCTTACTACGGCCTTTCACCCGCAAACGGATGGACAAGCCGAAAGGACTATCCAAACACTTGAGGATATGCTTAGGGCTTGTGTATTGGAGCTTAAGGGTAGTTGGGATGATCATCTTCCATTGATTGAGTTTGCCTATAACAATAGCTATCATTCTAGCATCGGTATGGCTCCTTTTGAGGCTCTCTATGGGAGGCGTTGTAGATCACCGGTTGGGTGGTTTGAGGTTGGTGAGGTGGCCTTGTTAGGACCAGATCTAGTTATGGAGGCTCTTGAGAAGGTTAGGATGATTAGAGAAAGGTTGAAGACGGCCCAAAGTCGCCAAAAGTCCTATGCCGATGTGAGGAGAAGGGCTCTTGAATTCCAAGTTGGTGATTGGGTCTATTTGAAGGTGTCACCCATGAAGGGTGTGGTTCGTTTTGGTAAGAAGGGCAAGTTGAGCCCAAGATACGTGGGTCCTTATAAGGTGATGAGGAGAATTGGCAAGGTAGCTTATGAGTTGGAATTGCCTAGCGAAATGGATTTGGTTCATCCGGTATTTCATGTGTCTATGTTGAGGAAGTGTGTGGGTGATCCGAATGCCATTGTGCCTCTTGATGTTGTGGGTGTTGTTGAAGATAATTTGACCTATGAAGAGGTTCCGGTCCAGATTTTAGATAGACAAGTGAAGAGGTTGAGAAACAAAGATGTGGCTTCCGTTAAGGTCCTTTGGAGAAATCAACAAGTTGAAAGTGCTACTTGGGAGGCCGAAGCGGACATGCAAAGGCGATATCCTTATCTTTTCCACTCCACTCAAGCTTAAGGTATTGATCTAAACCCTTTATAAAATCTCAGGTCTTAAGTTCAGCCACCATGTCATTGCATACATTCATGTTTAAGTTAACAAGTTCATTGTGGTTTTACAACTATGTTGAAGTTTTTGAAATGAGGTGTAAGTGCATTGTTGCATCCCTATGTGGGCTGAATTTGCCATGTTTGTGTTTCTCATGTACGTTTCTTTGACATTCGGGGACGAATGTTCCCAAGGGGGAGATATTGAAACGACCCCAAAAATGCCCGAAAATGTGCTTCGAAAACACCTAAAATTGTAATTTCCATATATCTCAAAATCCGTGCATCATTTCGGAAATTCGACTTCATATTCTTATTCAGGGGGTCAAATTGAGTGGGAAATGAGTCTAACCCGAATTTTAGAACAACCGTATCAAAATTCGAAAATCGCAAAAAATGCGATTTTGAGGGTCAACTTTAAAGGGGCATATCTCTCAGCACACAAGGAACTGGAAGGAGCTCAAACTATCAAAATTAAAGCTCTGTGAGTTAGCTTTCCAACGCAATTTGTTTCACCTCATTCCGAGTTAGGATGAAGGAGTTATGACCATTTTCGTAAAACCTGTCCGGCAGAAAATGCAAATTCCAGTAGCCGAAAACACTGTTCACCCGCCTCAATTTTTTTTTAAGTGTTGGGACGTTTTTATAAAAAGGGGACATATCCATACTTAGTCATTTAACTTCAAAACATCCAAAAACTCTCTCTAAACCCTCTCCAAAAATTCCACCAAGATCATCAACCAAATTCAAGGATCCCAAGCTTTAATTCCGGATTCAAGATTCAATCTCAAGCAATTCTCCATTCCAATCTTCATCAAGAATTCTCCAAAGTTGAGGTATGTGGGTTGATTGTGGAAACCTTCCTTTCCACAAGTCCAACCATTTATCCTCTATTTTACTTCAAGTTTATGGGTCCTTATGATCATTTATGAACTCTTGAATTATGGAATTATTACTACACATCCTATTATGGTCTATTTTTGTATATTATCATGAAATGGAATGATTATATGATGTTTATGGTTTTCATGCCTCCATGATCAAATTATGAAGGTTGTTATATATGTATATATATATGTATGTTGTTGGTGGGCTGTTTTATATGGATTTTGAAATTGGTTGGACTTAGTACTCTTGAAACACATGATTTTATTTACATGAACAAGTAGCCCACCATATGTTTGATAAAATGCCATTTATAGAATTCTTATGAAATGGAAGGTCCAATGTACGTCCTATGAGTCGGATGATTATATAAGTATTGAAATGATGATGAAATGGATACATGTATATGATTTTCTCTATATAGTGTGTGAGTCGACCAAGCCTAGCTCGGGGGGTTGTAGGCCCGGGTAACCGTATCAAGGGGTTGGTACCTTGGTTGCCTAGTACGGGGGGTAGTAGGCCCGTATAACCGTATCGAGGGGTTTGTACCTTGGTTGCCTAGTACGGGGGGTAGTAGGCCCGTATAACCATATCGAGGGGTTTGTACCTTGGTCCCTAGCTCGGGGGGTGGTAGGCCCGGGTAACCACATTGAGGGGTTTGTACCTCTTTCGCCTCTCCAAGGGGGTGGTAGGCCTTGGAAATACTATATTGATGGTCACTCACTACACATATACTATGCCCTACTAAATATGATTTTTATATAAGCATCATTATACATATCATCTCATTAATATGCTATCTATCGGGTACGATTATGCATTTTGCCTATGATGTCCATCCCTTGTTGCATTGCATTGCATCCCATATACTTAGTACATTCAAACGTACTAACGCATACTCTATGCCTACATGATGTCACCATGTAGGGACCGGAGCACCGCTTGACCCTCGTCCTCCGCGTGGCTAATACGATTTTCTATCAAGGTTATTGGTGAGTCCTCCATTCCGGGGACGTTGCTTATGATCTTTTGCTATGTATAAGACTTTTCCTTTTAGTTATGTTTTGACTATGAGGGTGAGCCCAGTTGTTTGTCTTGGCCCCCGCTAAAGTACCTATGTTTAGAGGTGGTGTTGGACAAGTTGTGTATTATGTTTGAGCTTGATTCATCTATGGTATTTATGTATCATTTCTTCTTTTTTTTTTTTTGCTCCCTTAGTCCCGATTTCCCCCTTGATTATGCTTATCGCTTATGGTCATTTTAATTGCTTCCGCGACCAATGATGTGTAAGATACGCTATGAGGCTTGTTTGGGGTTCCTTCGGGTTCCCCATTCGCCGGTCACGTCTAGGCCCTAGGCTTGGGTCGTGACAAGAATGAAAGGTGAATGATGAGTTAACTTAGACAGGGATCAATGGTATATTATCGGCGCCGGTGAAAGAGATAAGATTCGAGAAAAGGGTGGAGGCGATGATTTACAGGCGGTTGAAGCGCAGCAGCCCGGTAGAAATGAAAGCAAGATCCGATGAAGAAGAAAGAGGGTAGAGGCAATGGTTTACTGGTAGCTGAGGCGCAGTGAAAAGGAAAATATAAGTTCACCAGAAAAAAGAAAGAAAGAAGAAGGGTGGAGTGGCGTGGGGGTGGGTCAACTTAATAAACATAATATTTTGTTTTCTAAAAATTCCTTTGGGATTATTTGAATAGAGTTTATATAAAAAATTAATTCAATTGCCATGTGTCAATATTGTATTGGTCTATTTTTTATGTATATGCGTTTGAGATGTACGCATGTTTGTGTTTTTATTAATTATCATTTTGTGTTGGATAGGTAAAAATTTGTTAAGATTTAAGTGTTCAATAGGTACAAGGCTAAATTGAGGTGTCTAAGTGAAATATGCAGACAACTTTAAGAGGCCGCATATGACTTAAGACTTTATTTTTTATAATTCGAGAGATTGTAATTTGTCATTAGTTCAGGAGTTTTATGCAAATTATCTTACTAATACTAGGTCGAATAAGTCTGTGCCGGTTAGGGGTCGGGATGTTAAATTCACTGCTAGGATACTAAATGAGTTCTTAGGTACCCCGAATTGTGATGATGATGATTTCAATAGATTGAAGGATAAACCTCCTTAAAGGGATATCCGGCATACATTGTGTAGGGTAGAGTCGACTGCTAGGTGGGAGCTAAGCAAGGATACTGGGAGGCATTCAACCCTCCACTATGCTAATTTTAATAAGGTAGCTTGGATGTGGTTGAAAATAGTTTGTAGTGTGTTGCTGCCTGCTAAACATCGTACAGAGGTGACGCAGGATAGAGTGGTTCTGGTCTATATGTTGATGAAGGGGTTGCCCATTAATGTTGGGGCAATTCTGAGGCAAAATATGATGAAGTTTCTACGTAATTTGAGGTGGAGGTTTTGTTACGGGGGTTGATAACCCGTTTCTGAGGGCTGAGGGAATTAAAGAAGAAGTGATGGACTTGACTGTTGCTTTCCACCCCGATTTGATAGGCAAGATAGTTTATGTGACTAGGACAAAGGCACTAGACACCTCCCATGGACCTGTCTTGTCAGCCCAAGAGAGGTAAGCCTGAGATGATAGTGTTATGGCTAGGATTTTCGGCATGGCGAAATTGCAGTTGCGGATAGGAGGACGTCCGATCACTGATGATGAGATGGAAACCTTGGTAGATTGCTACCCTTTGACCTAGAGTGCAAATTTTCTATGCAGGATTGGTCCCGCTTTTCTTGAACCTCTGGATGATGATGAGGCTGCTGATGAGGAGATGGATGAAGAGGATTGTGATGTTGATGATGAGGTGAATGCCTTATGGTTTTTGATGGTGGTGACGACGAGGCCTAAAGGCCCGATGGAGTATTCCTATCTCTATGCTTTGTTTTATTTGTGCACTGAGGACAATGCTTATTTTTAAGTGTGGGGTAGGTAATATGTCTCTTTTGTATTTATATGTTTAATTCTTTATCGAGTTTAGCTTTAGTTCTAAGTTTAGTTTTTAGTTTTAGGCCTAAATTCTTAATTCTTCTTATTTTGGGTTCCTTGGCGTTTGTTTTTGGTACTTTTATTGAGGATAGTCCCTTTGAACCGACTATGACTAGTTTTACTACTTTATTGAGACTTAGATTCGTCGTAGGAGTGACACTTCCCAATGATGGATGTATGACAACCGTCTTAAGGGAAAATTAGTCACATAGAGGAGTATGATTGAGAAGCCAACCTTGGTCTTTTGAAACTATGTTCGAAAAAAGTTAGCTAGACGTCATGGGTAGTCATAATTGGAAAAAATGCAAAAGAATGTTAACCTTGAAACAAGCATGTGTTCTTAGTTGTGACTCAAAATAAAAATAGATGCTCTTAATTGTGTAGTAATACCGTAATGCAAGTTGTATGCGCATGTTAGTTGATATATCCTTATACGTGTAATGATGCCACGTGTGGTGAGTGTTGTTGGTTCTTGCTTCAATTGATATCTAGAACTTGCCTTGTGTGTTGAATTAGTAGCTTGTATGACTTAGGGAATCTGATTGAGGCGTTTCTTTCAAAAAGGCCAATTCTTGACTATGCCTACTGTTGAAATTATCCCTAGTGAAGCCCCATTGAGCTTTTAGCCTTGTTTGTTGATAAGCCGAACCCCATTTGTTTGATACCAAAGTCTTTTGATCCTAATAAAATCCTTAATGCACTATGTTAAAAAGAAGGGTTGAAAATGTTGATTGATATAAGAAAGGTTGAAATGCTAAATTGTGTGGAAAAGAAAAGAATAAGTGAAACTCTATTTTCGCCCTAGTCCTTAGTGAGATTGTGAATCTCAACACAATTGAGGGTGACTATTTCAGAAATATGCTCTAAACATTGGCCCTGGTCCTACCAAGGATATTGTGCACCTCACTTGGACATTAAAATCTCAAGTGAGGGTGGCTAGTGCAAAGGCATGTAAAAAAAAAAGAGAATAATGGGCAAAGATGGAGCAACAAAGGGGAAAATATTCATGAAGTGGGTACTAAGAGGAAAGAAAAGCTTAGTAGGAGGTTTGTGGCAAAATAATGACATGTGCATTAGGGAGGTGTAGTCACTAAAATGATTCCTAAATATTCCCTCCCTTACCCAAAGCCAACATTACAACCAAATAGAAGACCTCTTGATTTCTTGAGAAATACATTGTGAAAGTGAGAATACACTATGGGAAAGCTTATGGCATGTTGAGAAAAGTAAGAACTTCATTTGTGAGAGTGAGTGTTTTGTTTGAAAAATAGGCCTTGTTGTTATTGTGATTGCTTGAGTGAAAGGCTTTACTAAACACAAATAAGTGAGGGCATTCATGGCATGTGTTAGGATTATCTAATTGGTATGTTTGTATGAGTTTGCATAAGCCCGAAAAAATGGTAAAAGAGTCATTCTTTGAGCATGTGTTGTAACTTGGTGTAAATGTTTTGACATGTTACATCCATTGTGAACTCAAGATCATGATAAAAAATGTTTAGTTGATTTTAAGGTGGGTTGATAAGTCCAAAGTATATGAAAAAAAGTTGATAGTCTAGAGAATGTTTGAGGACAAACCAAGGTTTAAGTGCGGGGTAGTGATCTTAGGCGTATTTATATGCCTAAATTGTCGATATTTGCCCATGTTTGGTTTGAATTAAAGAATGATCTAAGACTATTAACTTGATTTGGTTAAACTTGTGATGATTGTGCACTAAAATATATAATTAGTTGTTTTAGGAATTGTCACGACCCAAGCCTACACCCCGGATGTGACACGACATACAAGACTCCGAAGAGCCTCATACAAGCCTCATAACATTCATAACATAAGAGCATAGGAAAAATAGGGAGGAATTTAAAACTTTTCTTTACAATCGAAGTCATTTTCATAAAAGCAAGCGGAAGTCTTTCTATACTTTGTCTCAAACCATCTATAACACTTTGAATGAAACTTTGGGACTTAGCCCATACAAAAGCTCTAATCATAAAACAAAAGCTATAAGGGAAATAATGGGTTTGTCCTCGAAACTATGAGGACTCACCAAATCTTCTACTCCAAGCTCCTTAAAAACCTATCTTCCAAGTATAGGAAATCAAATATCCAAACCCTACCCTTTGGTAAAAATGAAGAAATATGGGTTAGCACATTTAATGTACTAGGTATGACAGCCATGCAAAAACCATGCTTAAAAAGGACATTTTGGTTGAAAATCTTGCATATGCCAATTTTGAGAAAACTTCATGAACATAAGCATAAGAGGCATAAGATACAACATAAGTACTCATACTACCATCCACACTAAGTACCACATTAAGGCTACCAGAAGTGAACTTACCATTCCTCCTTTTCATCTTTAAACAATACTCATACATAAGGAACATAAACATTTGATAAGTCATGGGAAGGAAAGTAACTCATAATACAATCCAAGTAAAGCATGCATTATTACCTTAAGCATTTAAGTCAACATTCTTACTAGCATCATTATAAACTCATTCATTTCATTAGACATTAAATCAACATTCTCATTAGCATCATCATAGCTCATTCATTTCATTTAACCTCATGACATTGATAAAGACACCATAGCCCTCTCAAAGCCTACTCGTGCAATACATGGATGGTATCCCATACTACCACCCATACTTCATAAAACTTCTTGAGTAACCATAGTACCTAACTCATATCCTTGATCATAAAACATTCTAACATAAAGGAACACACCATGGCTACTCTCAAAGTCTACTTGTGCAATGCATGGATGGCATCTCATACTACCACCCACACTAAGTAGTGCATTCTTGAGAAGCCATAGTCTATTAACATTCTCTGTGGGGGTAAGCCTTAATCGATATAGATCATGTGAGCAATTCATGAAATCCCGATGTTATCCACACCGAATAAGGGATTCCAACGGCCTAAGGTAGGACCGTCAACATTTAGCTTAGGTGGATCCACTAGCTATAAACCTATGTGGGCACATGGTTATGGGATAGGGAGATTGCTACTAGATACTCCACCTCAACTCACGGATGAGAATCCATCTCAAGAGGTTGTTACTAGATACCTCACCTTAACTCACGGATGAGCATCCATCTCAATCCATATCCTCTCGGAGCTTAATTAGCATTATTCCCCACGGGGTACTTAACATTCATTACTTTAGTTCATTCTTATGAGATAAGATATTGTTACTAGATACCCTGCCTTAACTCATGGATGAGCATCCATCTCAAACCCAACATTCATTAAAATGAGATATAGAGGTTGTTACTATATACCCTGCCTCAACTCACAGGTGAGCATCCATCTCAACCCAATATTCATTCATTAGATAACTCATAAATTCAAAGATGAGAATAGCCTTTCAACTAAGAATCCCCATATTGTGAGAAAGTCCTTTCACAACATGTCGTTATCATTCATTAGTGTACAATTGAGAATAACCTTTCAATTAACACATCATCATTAACATAATCATAGAAACTTCATTCATCATTCATTCATGAGTGTGTATGTGAATAACCTTTCACATATATCATCATCATTCATAAGTGTTAAATTGAGAATAAGCTTTCAATACTAAAACAATTGCATTCTAAACATGATCATAATACTTTCATTGAGATCACACACATATATTTCACATCATAATCATACATCATGAAATTGCCCTTCAAGGCTATGAATCAATCTCAACCCAAACATCTAGAATACTACATTAGATAAGGGAATTAACATGATTCAATAACTAATTCAATATTGATATAAACAATTCAACATACTTTTATGATCAATCAATTCCCAACTCAATTCACAACTTAGGAGTTTGGGAAAAACATGGGTTCATAGAGGAAATTCACCATAATTCATCATTAATTCCATTCATAATTCATCATATATAAACCTTTGAAAATATTTTGGAATTGAACCCATGCATAGATTAAAAACCCTAGGTTTTTGGAAACTTGAAATCATCTTTTGATAGGGCTCCTTGAATGAAACTTAATCAATGATGAAGACTACCATACCTTTATGGAAGAAACTCCACTAAAATTGAGTGAGGAAGGTGAAATCTTGAGCTTGAAAGCTTGAATCCTTCTTCTCCAATGGTGGTTTTACAGAGAGAGAATATTTGGAGAGGGTGGTTTCTATTTTGAGTGTTTGGGAATAATGAATTGGAAAAGGACTTTTAATACTTTTAAAAGCCTTAAAATACTTTAATTAATCAATAATAACCATCCCCTAATTTAACTAACCTAAAAATGAATTTACCACCTTGCCCTTACCTTTGTCGAAACTTGACAACAAACTAGTGGTGACCTTCGGACTGTAGGTGGGGTGATGCCCCATCCTGCAGGTCCGTAGTTTGGGTCTGAGGGTCACCATTTGGGGCCTTGACCCACAGAAGCCATCCAAGGGGCGTGGATGGACCTACGGAGCGTAGGTCCCATCCGTAGCTCCCAAAATTATTCCAAACTCCCATTTCACAACACATCTTCGACCAACAATACTCAGAAACTACCCGTTCACGCTAATATCAATTTCGACAGTTCTTCTTGCCTGAATTTAATTCCATAAAGTCGTACGAGTTCCTTAACATCTTAGCGATCTACTCATGTGATAAAATTCATAATTAGATCACCCAATTGTTACTAGTTTTCCCTAGACTTTAATGACTTCAATATCATCCAAATCTGGACCACGTTGGAAAATTCCAGTTACTACTAAAAAGTTTTCTGACCCAAAATTTTTCCCATTGGCTTTTCTATAACGACGAAACCCGATCGTTACACCATCCCAAGTATTTTTATCATTTAAATGTTAGTGAATTGAACGGGGTCACACATCTCGTTTTTCTTTCTTATCACTTAATTAGCTTAATTAAAACATTATGATAATAAACTTTCAATGATATTAAATGTAAGCTATCAAGCTACTATGTAAAAAATAGATTAGATCGAACTTCATAGTTTTGGAAAATTTATGTGTATTGAATGTAGGTTGATTATTAGTTATTAATTATATTTGTACTGCTTACTCCATACATAGGCCATCAATATAAAGTTGTTTTTGCTATATATATATTTGATGCTTGAGTAATTAAACTGAAATTTTTATAAAAGACAGAAAAATAATACAAAAAAGAAGACATAATCAAGTTTCTAAAATAATACAACATTACTTTTATCATCAAGAGTTATGAAAAATGATTTCGGTATTAGTATTATTTTTCTTTATAAAAAAAGTTAAAAGGGAAATTAAACTACCCACAAGATAGTGGAGTTTAACTTTTGGCATGGAGAAAAATTAGAAATGCACCCTAATCGTTATTTTTTATATAGGCTGTAGTATTTTTCATCAAAAGAGAAACATATTTCCTAGGTATTCAAAATAAAAGGTTCATAGTGCCATTCAATATTATGAAGGAGAATTTTAGAATTATCTCATTGTGGAATGATGTAAAAGTTGTTATGTTAAGAAACTTTTAAAACTTCATTGAAGTGAAAGGAAATTAGTAGTCAATAATCGTTCATGATTGGATAGCCAAGATATAAAAATTAATGTCTAGACCAAACTATGCATTCCGGTGTTAGCGGCACTCACAAAATTTGATTCCGAGTGTTTTTACCAAGAAAGTTGAACAAAGTCAAACCTTAAGGAAAACTGAAAGACTAAAATGCCTAATCACAACAATTCAAGCGAAAGCCTCAAAACCTGGATCGATCATTACACTTGACCAAAATTGTAACAACCCGCCTTAGAAAGGACTAGAAATAGAAAGAACTAATTTGAAAAGAGCAAAATCTGAAATTTTCCAAGTTAAGCTTAAGTTATGAGTTTTGGGTCAACTTCAAACAACCATAACTTTTAGTACATGATGAGTTAGGTGGGCTATACGATATCAAATGAAAGGTCTTGGAATCCTCTTTCCAACCCCACCAAGTTTTCTAAGTGTCAAGCTCATATGAGGGAGATATGCTCGTTTTAAGTCGGGTTGTCTATTTAAGGAAAGTTACCTAGATTTAAGAGGGGTATTTTAGTCTTTTCCTTACCCTATCAGATTTATTTCATTTTTAGTAATTAATTAGGGCTCTAAACTGAATTGGTTCAGTTTACGCAATTACAATTCATGCTAGGGTTCTTAGAAAAGAGTTCAAGAAGAGAAAAGAGGAGAAAGGTTAAGATTTTGTCAAGTTCTTGAGGTTTCGTTGTGGATTTCACCAAGGGTTGATCCCTAATGAGGTATGTGAGTTCACATAGTGTTGGGTTAGTTCACCCACGCGCCAATCATGTTATTTTTCAGCGTAATTTCATCTTAGAAAGTTGAAAGTTTGACGTTCTTGATTAGTGTTCTTGAATTTGCTTTCGTTCTTGAATTGCGATGAGATTGATAAATTCTTGAGGAAATCGTGTTGATTTAAAGAGTTGTTTTTGAGTATATTCTTATGTACACGAAATTGGGTAATTGAATCTAATGAGAAATTGAGAAAAAGAATCGAAGCTAGTCGAATTAAGGTCAGAAAATGAGTTGAAAAATTCGTCGGGAACACCTGGAGGAAGGTTGGCGTGGCGCGCCCCAGATGTGCCACATGTGCTGGGGCAGCGCGCCAGAAGTGCGCCATTTTGGAGTCTCTGAAATTTAGGGTCTGGCGCCTAGCACCAGCAGTGCGCCAGGGTCACTTGCCCCCACCCATTTTCTGTCGTTTAGCCTGTCTGAGTCCATCTAGAGTGTACTATCAGTTCCTATCGATTCTAACTACTCTAAATGACTTCTAAACATCTAGATATCATCCATAAAAATTAATCGAAACCTTGAACCCACAAATTTAAATTCAAGGAAAGTTAAAAGTCAAGTCTAGAGAGTTCTTAGAGTCTTTCCAAAAGTCTTTTACAAATGTTTTGAACATGTTTTAAGACTTGAGCATTGTGTTGAGTAAGAGTAAAAGTGAAGTTCATTTTCTTCAAAATATTATATGAGAACTAAGTATTTCCAAAGTGTAAATGTTCGCACATTTAAACAAGAGAGGAAACACCAATTTCCAAGAGAGCTTTTTTAGCTAGTTTTTGAGTAATAATCTCAAACCACAGAAAGAGTTATGTTTTTAAACATATGAGCTAATTACATTTTGGGAGTAGTATTGAGCATCAATATGGGGACGAGTTTGAGTTCAGATAATTCAAAGTCTCCGTAAACTGTGTAGCCAACATGAGTAGAAAAGGGTCATACTTTTTAGATGATTCCTTAATGATTTTTAGCATATACCAGTGGGAATGAGGCAAGACGATGTATCATCACATAGCTCATAGTGATGGTCGTCGGTTAGAGAATCTTCCCAGAGTTACTTGTATTTTCATATATCAACTAAGTTATTGTTGTGTTTCAATACACTGAGTTGATATCAACATGTTTTAAAGCTTTTCTTTATATTGCATTTATATTTCTACTTTATATTGAAATGAGTTGAGTTGAGTTGAGACGAGGTAAGTTTCTTCAGTTCCATTTTCAAGCTTATGTCTTGTTTTAGAATTTCCCACACATGATCGTACATTCAATGTGTTGACACCATTTGGCATGCATCGTTTTATGATTCAGATATAGGTAACCAAGATCAGCATTGAGTGCTTCGTTGGTCCAGTTGAGATTCAATGTTGTTGGTGAGCCTCTTTGCTTCCTGAGGACCCATTTTATTTTCTTTATCATTTTAGTTTATTAGGATGTCCTGGGTCTTGTCCCGACATCCTTCTCGTTATTAGGGGCTTCATAGATAGTTAGATATTGTTAGTTCATAAGTCTTTTTTTCCATTTTCAGTTTTAAATGTTTAAAGACTTGAATTACCTCTTTGGTCCGTTGAATGTTTCCTTTATAACATTATGAGTTTAGTACATGAATTTATCTCTTGAGTTATTTTAAATGTTGAGTATAGTTTTTCATCGAGTAGTAAGCTAGGCCAAGGGTTCACTTGGGGCTAGCAATCATTTTCAAGTGCCAGCCACATCCAGGGTGTAGGCGTGGGGAGTGACAAACATGGTATTAGAGCATAGAGTTCAAGAGTCCTAGGGTGTCTATGAAGCCGTGTTTGTAGAGTCCTAGTTATCGGTGTGAAGCATGCCACATCTATAATTATGAGGCTGTAATATTTAGGAACTATCTCACTTCTTTCATACTCATTTCGTGCAATAGAGCTTATCTCAAAAAAGTTTCTTCTAATTCATGCTTGCGCGTATCTTTCAGATCATGCCTCCATGAAGAGATGACTGAGGTCACCCTGCTAGAAGGAATGTCAAGGAACAACGGGTACCTAATCCACCAAAAGTGCAACCCCAAGGAGAGGTCACCAATGTTGAGTTCCGGAAAGCTATCCGAATGTTGAGTCAAGTTGTGGCCAATGAAGTTGGACAGAGAGAGAATCGACAGTAAGTGGCTGATACTTCTATGATCCGTGAGTTCTTAAGGATGAATCCTCCAAGCTTCACTGGTTCAAGTGTCACTGAGGATCCGAAAAACTTTGTAGAGGAACTACAGAAAGTGTTTGAGGTTATGCACGTTGTCGATGTTGAGCGAATGGAGCTAGTTGCATACTAACTGAAAAATGTATCTAGGATTTTTTTTACCAATGGAAGAAAGGTAGAGTTGAGGGTGCACCGATTATGAACTGGGCTGTGTTCGAGAGTGCTTTCACGGTCTGTTTCTTTCCCCGTGAACTAAGAGAAGCAAATGTATGATAATTCATCACCCTTAAGCAGGAATGTATGAGTGTTCATGAGTACAGTCCTAAGTTCACCCAACTTTCCTGCTATGTTGCAGAGATGGTTGCTAACATGAGGAGCAGGATGAGTCTGTTTGTTGGTGGGTTGTCTTGTATGTCAAGTAATTAGGGCAAGGCAGCTATGTTGATAGGAGATATGGACTAGCATGGTTGATGATCCACGTGCAGCAAGTTGAGTAGGACAAGCTAAGGGATAGAGAAGAGTTTAGAAACAAGAAAGCTAAGACAGAGAATGAGTCCGAGCAGCAATAGAGTAATGCGAACCGGTCTTCTTTCCAACAGAAACATAAGGAACATGCTCCATCATCTGCTAGTGCACCTGCACCAAGGAACGAAGATGAGTTTAATAATCAGAATTCGCAAAATTTCAGAGCTAGACCTACCTAGTCACAATGTAGTGTGGCACATGAAGGTAATGGGACTCCTGTATGTGCTAAGTGTGGTAGGACCCTCTCAGAAGTGTGTCGTGATGGCTCCATTGGTTGCTTCGAGTATGGTCAGAATGGTCATTTCATGAAAGAGTGCCCTAAGAACAGACATATTGGTTATGGGGGTAACATGGCCCAATCTTCTTTAGTTTATCCACCAGATATAACTGCATCTTGAGGAGCTATTTCAGGGGCAGGTGGAGGAGAAAACCATCTGTATGCTATTACTAGTCTCCAAGAGCAAGAGGATTCACCAGATGTTGTCACTGGTATGATCAAAGTCTTTAATTTTGATTCTTATGCTTTGCTAGATCCAGGAGTGAGTCTATCTTTTATTACTCTTTATGTTGCGAGGTGCTACTACTGGTAGGGGTCTAGGTGCCTATGGAGATGGTGTGGCAGAACTACGAAGAGGGCGCTCTCTGGACCAATGATCGAGCTCCCCATAGTCATAACAACCATGTGGTTTTCTACTCGCCACTGGAGCCGTTGGAGTAAGTTGCCCTGTGGTGCTGGAACTGAAGTTGGGGCCTGCTGTTGCATACCCTCTATAGCCCCTAAAATCTAGGTGAGCATCGCTTGAACGTCAGAAGTAACAATAGGTGTGGGTGGTGGCTAGGTTGGTCCTCGCCCACTAGCTGAGGAGGAACATGATCTATCTGAGGCTTTGCCTTCGGTTTGGGAGTCCTATCTCTCTCTCAGTTGGTGTTGGAGCCCTGCCTCGATCTCAGGGTCGACCTCTACCATACAAAACAGAAAATCTTCCTAACGACATCTTGTAGCCTCTCGAAGAGAAGTCACAGACATCTCCACACCGATATGTAGGATTGTACAAGACGTTAGCTTTATACAAGTGAGAGCGGTAAACCTAATGCTCTGATACCAACTTGTCACGATTCAATTCCTCGAGTCATGATGGCGCCTACCATAACCCACAAGTAAGAAAGCTAACCCGTATCCCGGACTACAAGTAATGGGGTTGAAGGCAGAAAACTAAACTCAAACTTAAAAAATAATATAAATATTAGGAATCATAGATGAAGAAGCAGAAGCAATCCAAAATATATATACAAATAAGAGATCCCTCTCTAAACCTGGAAGTCACATGTACAAAGATACTAACAAAATGAGTACAAGTCCCTAAAATCGACCATATAAACAAGACAGTCTCAAAATGCAAAAGACAAGTCAATATATATAGATGGAGACTTGTATAACACAAAATGCGAAGTGCTCACTCCCGTCTACGGATCAGACTGTTGCAAGCTTGATGTCAACACTGGTAGCTGGTGCTCAGACCTGCATCACGAAAATAGATACAAAGTGTAGAATGAGTACCAAAACAACACGTACCCAGTAGGCCTCATAGGCTGACTGAATAAGAAAAGCAAAAGTAATATGAAATGTGAGAATCTAAGACACTACCATAAATAAGAATGGGTATGCAAACGAGTGTACTAACATACAAATAAAGGGAGAATAACTAACTAAATTCGACTGGGCTCCCATAAACCCAACGGGTACACTCGTGTGCAAGCAAAAAGTAAAATCCTAGAGGAATCCCATAAACCTGACTTGTACAAGGAAGAGTTTAGAATGGAATAAGAGGATCTGACGAAGTTACCAAGATTTCCATAACTTTCGGCGGACTCGAACTGAACCAATCCATATGCCTAAAGCTCATCCAGAACTCATATGGGGTAAGGACTTGAACCGAATTGAAAATGAAGGATCAAGGACTTGAACCGAGATTTGGAGTAACCGAGGACTTGAACCAAGGCTAAGGATAATCATGGACTTGAACCATGTATGAATATGACCAAGGACTTGAACCGAGGTGAGAGTAGCTATGGAAATAAACCAAGTTGTAACGAGCGGTGGACTTGAACCATGGTTGCAAATGGCGATGGACTTGAACCACGACTGAAGAAAGCCAGGACTTGAACCAAGGCTATAATACCAAGGCAAGGACTTGAACCACGCCTGGTGGAGTGAATTGGGGGACTTGAACCACAAATAAAGGCGAGTTGGCTACAAATAGGATCAGTGGCCAATCGAGCATCACGAGGAGTACCCCAAATCCGAGTGCCATCAATAAATCAGTCCAGCCTAAGGCTGGCAAGGGGACGGGGACGGGGACTGGGGGACGGGACGAAGGGGGACGGGACGGGACGGGGGACGGTTCTGGGGGGATTTTGGGGGGACCGGGATTGGGGGGACAAAAATAAGTCCCATCCCGTCCCACTATATATACGGGATGGGACGGGTTTTGGGGGGACGGGACGGGACGGGACGGGGGATTTTTTATTTTTTATATACTTATTTATTTGTATTGAAATTATATGTTATTGAATAACATTTTTAGTTTATTTGATTTTTTTTCAATAACATTTTTAGCTAATAAATAATGCTTAAGTTTTCAAATTTCAAAATTCAAATTTCAATTTCAAACTTCAAATTTCAAACTTCAAATTTCAAACTTCAAATTTCAAATTTCAAATTTCAAATTTCAAATTTCAAATTCAACTTTCAAATTTCAAATTTCAAATTCAACTTTCAAATTTCAAACTTCAATTTTCAATTTTCAATTTTGAAATTACAAATTTGAGAAGTTCAAATTTGTCTTTTAAATAGTTTAAAGTAATTTAAAATTGAAATTTTGATTTTGAAGAAAAGGCCCCAAAAAAGGACGTTATGTGCAATACTTTGAATTTTCCTTCTTTTTTTTTTTTTTAATAATCTAGGTGTTAGTTGATGTATTAAAGTTCCATTTTTTAACATTTGTTCCTTATTATAAAATTTTGTAATAGCTATTTCTCTTTTTATTATGTTCAACTATTTTCAAACAAATTAGTATATATGTAAATATGTATGAATATATTAAAATTAAAATGCAAGACAATAGTTATATAAAAAAGACTTAGTAAAGCCTTCGAATTTATTCAATAAAATCTAATTGCAACTTAGAACTTAGAAGTTACAATTTACAAATATTGGTGGAGTAATTTATCTACGCAGCCACCTTCTAGGAAGGGTTCTGTTTCAATAAGTTCTCATATGTAAAACTAATATTTGTTACAAATATTAGATGAGTAACTAATTTACGCAGCCACCTTCTAGGAAGGGTTCTGTTTCAATTAGTTCTCTGATGTAATCTAATATTTGTATTTTCCTTTAAAATTCAATTCTAATTGTCGCATCATATCGACGGTAACATCCTCCGGTGTTGGCAAACTTGCTAGAAACTCTTGTGACTCTAATTCATCATCACTAGATCCAAGTACCGCATTAATCCAAGCTTCTTGTTTAAAACTTAACTTTGGCAAATTATCATTTCTCCTTTCGGCGTTGACCCAATCTCTAAATAAAACTGATATTTCCAAACTGTCTTCCGCCAATGAATGTCTATGATCGCCAAGTTGAAACCTTGCCGCACTAAAAGCAGCCTCTGATGCAACTGATGAAGCTTGAATAGCTAGAACATCACGAACCATTTTGCTTAAAATTGGAAATGCAACGCTCCGCCTCCTCCACCATGCTAATAAATCTTCATTGACATCTTCATCTTCCACTGTTTCTAAAGATTGATTAAGATATTCTTCAAAATCATCACGGTTAGTAGAATTAAGACCAAGAAAATCTCTCATATAACTTGAAATTCGAGCTTTACTCTGAGGATTAGAAGTTTGACCAACTTCTTGAGTATTTCCTGTAGTTCTATATTTTTCATACAAAATTTTTGCTTCTACTTTTATGCTACACTTACACAGTTGACTAGTTGGATTTATTTCCGGTGAAATTTCTAAGGTATCATAAAAAGTGTCAACAAGTCCCTGCACACCTTGTAATTTATAGTCAAGATGAAGTAAAGTAGTAGTTAAAAAAATTTGAGGAATAGGAAAAAAATATTTTTTAAATTTTTCAATCATACCTTCAATTGCAACTCTAAATTTTTCAATTTTTTTGTATTTAGAAAATTGAATTGAAATAGCACAAATATTTATTAATACTGATGAAATAGTAGGATAATAAATTCCAGAAAACATGGTTGTTGCATCATAAAAAAGTCTTAAAAATTCTAATAGTTCATTACTTTCTTCCCAATCTTCTTCACAAATTCTGTCTAATGGGTCAGCATTATGAGCATTAAACACCATTTGTATGGGTCCTCTATATTCGTAAGCAACTGAAAGCATTTCGTAAAAAGAATTCCACCTTGTTTTAATATGTCTTGGAATTTTTCTTGGTGGCAAATCACATAGTACACAACGCTCATTAAATTCCCTAATTCTAGCAGGTCTATTAGCATAAAAAATCCAGGCAACAGCATATTCAATTTTCATACAACCACATTCAAATAATGAAATACCATCTTGTACAACTAAATTTAATACATGTGCAACACATCTAACATGAAAAGAATTATCATCAATTGGACATAATCTAGTTTTTAACATACTAGCAGCGTTTACATTATTAGATGCATTATCTAATGCGACAGACAATACTTTATCTATAAGCATGTAATAATCTATAACACTCAAAATATTTGAAGCTAAATATGCACCAGTTTTTTTCTCTACACATTCTTTATAACTTAAGATTCTTTTTTGTAAATTCCAGTTATGATCAATCCAATGTGCTGTAACAGTTAAATAATCACGTCCATTAACACTACGACCCATGTCCGAAGTTATAGACACTCTACAATCTAATATGCTAAACACACAACGAAGATATTGACAATGTTTACCTTGATATACAAAAACATCAGATTTAACAGTATTTCTTGAAAAACCTCTATAATTAGGATTATAAGTTTGTTGAATATATTCAATAAAACCGGGATGTGAAGGAAAACTATAAGGTAAACCACAAACAGAAACCATTTTAGCTAAATTTTCACGATCTCTTTCCTTATTATATTTACGTTGTGTTAGTGGACCACCGGGGTTAGAAGGATCTAATGTTCCTTGAACCATGTTAGAAGCCCCTACCGATTCATTAACATTAATATCAAAATCATTAACTGGAATTCCTTTTTTTCTATTGGCTAATGATTTAGCTTCTTTATATTGAATCGGCACACAAGATAACAAATGTCTATTTAAGCCCCCCGTCCCACCTTGACCTCCACCTTGTTTATGTTTAAAAGGTTGCTTACATTTATTACAAATAGCAATAGAATTTTCCTTATCTAAAGTCATAAATTGCCACACAACAGAAGTTTTAGGGCGTTGATACTTCACCTTCTCCCTTGTAGGAGGTATAAGGGGTGGGCGTCCATAATTTTGCTCCGTTGAATTTGTAGTTTCATTTGGAACATTTGTCACCGGACTAGTAGGTGTATCTTCTAATTCATCTTCTCCCGAACCAACTTCTACTTCTTCACCTGAATTTTCATCAAGATAAGGATTATCACCATAAATTTGTTGTAAAAGTTCATGATCGAGTTGAGCATTTGAATCAATATCATAAGAAGTATCATCAACATAAGTAGAATCATTTGTATTAAATCTAACTCTAGAAGTACCACCACATTTACTCTTATTTTTTTCCTTACTACTTTTTTTAGTAAAATTAAATAATCTACTAATGGCACTTGGTTCCTTCTCTTTTCCTTTACCGGTATCTTTTTTGTTAGAACTCATATTTAATTATATGTAAAGTATAATATAAAAATAATAATAACACAAAAATTAATGACGAAAAATAAAATATAAATATTATGAAAAGAATGTACCAAACGTCTGCGTTAATAGCAGACGTTATAACCGATTCTTGAAGCTTGTAGTTTGTTGTAACTTGTAACTTGTAATTTGGAACTCCAATATTTGATAGCAAATATAATATGAAAACTTAGATATATATATTATGATATATAATATGAAAACTTAGAATTGAAATATATGTATTATGATATAATATGAGACTTAAATGAAATAAAATATTGAGATTTGAGACTTAAGATTGAGAGTTGAGACTTGAAAGAATATAAAAAATAGATGAGAGAATATATAATTTTGTAAGAAATAATAAGGGATAGAGGGGTATTTATAATATTAAAAGTGGGTTAAAGTGTATTTATAATAACTTGAGGGTTTAAAGCAAATTATTAAAAGTAGGGGTGGTAGGGGGTGTTGGTTGGGGGAAAAATCTGCCAAAATATCCGTTGGGGGGGCCCACTAGCTGTTGCCCAACGGATAGAATTTTTTTTTTTTTAAAAAAAAAAAATTGTTAGGGGATCCCGCGAACCGGCCGGTTCATCCGGGCCGGGTCGACCGGGACCAATGGGTGAACCGGACCGGTACCGATCCCCTATCCAGAAACCCCCCATCCCGCCTTCTTCAAACGGGACCGGGTCCGGCGGGCCGGTTCTCGGACCGGTCGCGGGCTGGGGCGGGCCGACCCGGTCCCCCTGCCACCCCTAGTCCAGCCCTAACCATATCCAACAAGAATCGATGAGTAGCTTCCACACCAAGAATCAGAGAGCCTGGAACTAATGGAAATAGGGGATATATGGATATATGGTTCCAAGAGTGTTGTTACTGCCTAGCTAAGGCCCACACTATCAAACTCAGGTTTGCTACATTAATCTATAAGGAGCTAAGCCGTCCGAAGCGATGTCGGGGAGATTACAAGGCTGAACAGCTCCAAAAAGAAGCAAGTTTATGGAAATCACTAGCTTAAGCCTAGACTAAGGCCAAACATGCTCTAACAGTATTCAAAAATCATAATTAAGGCACACCACAAGGTGAGGATGATAAAAAATCACAATATACATGCTTCAACTACCCGTAACAGCTGAAAAGTACACTAAGGCATGGTTTGTAGGAGTTTAACACGGTTAACCACCAATTCAACCCCAAATTTATACAAATCAACATAAAATTACTTAATTATGATCAGTCTAAGGAGAGGGAAGTTGTAACCTACCTATAGGCCGACCACTCATGCTCTAATTCATGTCGTTGAAGATTTTCCCTTTCATACGGCCTCGAAACGCTACCACGCTATAAAAAATAGAATCATAACGTCAAGACGGTCGTTTTGATACCAAAATTGCATTTTTCAGAGTCAGACCCAAAATTGGCTCTAAAACGGGATTGTGGGACCTGCACTAGGAATTCCGAAATTGACTTCGTGAAAATGTTCATATTTTCTCACAGAACTTATCTCCTGAAATGGAACAAAATTTGAGGCTCAGAACAACCCAAAATCAGCCCATGCATTTAAATCACCATTAAAACTAAAGAAGGAGAGAGGACATCAGCTAACTGGAAAATTACCTCAAACGGAGGTCCCCGATAGTCCCTAAGGCCCTATGCATAGCCATGCCAATTACAAGTAACCCAACCTTTGAATCACCCAAAATGGAGCTAAGATGAGAGAGAAATCACGTTTAGAAAATAAGGGTTGAATGCTGATTTTCGGCTTTAAATAATGGCAGATCTTGTTGCTAAACTGATGTCTGGTCGCTCGAAAGATATTTTCTGGTTGCTAAAAGTCTGCATTTTCCAAAGTCTCCGAGTGAACCCTAGGGATTCGTTTGGGACCCGATAAAAATAAACTAGAGATGCTGCCCTACTAAATTCGACATTTCAAACTCATGAAAATTTTGCATTTCCATAAAAAGATTGTTATGACAGAAATACCCCCTCGGGACCCGTTAGGCCTAAAACTCAACTTTTCTCCTTAGTTCCCAAAAATAAAAAAGAGGATCTCAAGACCGAAACGAAAGGATTTACGATGGAATATTCATATGACAACTAATTCTTCTAATGTTGACCAAAGTCAACTCTAGGCCTTTAAGCTTTCCAACATCTCATCCAAGTGTTCAAACTCACGTCGGAAGCTTTAGGACTCGAACTAAATGTTCATCTAGACCAAACTCAGCGTTTCGGAGCGAACTACACTAACAAAATTTCAATCTGAGCATGTTTACCAAGAATGTTGACCAAGCTCAAACATAGGCCTAAGCTTAAAACATAAAACGCCTAATGGCACAAACTTGCACCGAAAGCCTCGGGATTTGAGCCGATAGTAATACTAGCCTAAAATGACCATTCCGGAGCCGATGAAACCGTCAGAATTCTATTATGAGGTTGTTTACCTAACATTTTGACTAAAGTTAACTATTCAAGTTTCAAAATCTCAAAACAGGGGAACGGGGATAAATCCTAAACGAACGACCAGGCAACCGAACTGTCAGTGCCAACAAGTCATAAATGACTTGGGGTCGTGTCATGACCTAGACCGTCATGATTGGCACCCACACAAACCCTCCGGTGGGAGAACCATTACTACAACCCAAACAAATAAGTTTTATGAAAAATAAGGCATTTAAAGATACGGAAGCAGGTTTAAATGACTATAAAAATGGAGTCCTCATTAACTCCAAGGTATTAATAAACAACTAACCAAACTAATGCGGAAGAACAACCCCTAGAACATAAAAGTCATTGTACCAAAACTCTACTAACGACAAGTCTAAGAAGACGAAGTACAACCCTGAATCTAAACAACTCCTTTAAGAAATAGTCTGAGTCCGAAAAGAGTGGACTTAAACAAAAAAGATCCATGGCAGCCTGAAAGAATTGGCTCACCCTTGAATCCAGTCACTCTCATTAGTCACCTAGCAAAAGTCTATCAATAGCCACCTGAAAATTCCCTGTGCTCAACAAAGAAAGAGCAAGTGCAGTATCAGTACACAACCACAGTGTACTGGTAGGATCACGCGGCTATCCCAATAAGTAAAAATCATGCAAGTAACCACAACATTATAAAATAGGCATATACCGAACCTATACAATATTTGTCATCTTTTCAGGATTAATGTAGCATCCCACATTCTCCATAATACACATTGGTTATCAATTTAGAGCAACATACAGTCTTCTAATATCAATCATCAATAGATATGAACGTAATCATATTTATGCTGGAACGTGGCAACCGATCCCATATTTATGCTGGAACGTGACAACCCATCCCATATTTATGCCAGAACATGGCAACCGATCCCAGTTAGTGTGTCGGATCGTGACACATGCCCATTCCACAAACCACAATCACAATGTATATTCTCACAATCATACAACAAGAGGTGATTCATGGTATACAATTATTCAATTTTCCTCATTTACGATTAGGGTGATCAATAATGAAACATTCACATACATACATGCATTATAATGAAGCAATTACAAACATATATCACACCAACATGAAATCACAATCATCACCTACCTTGAATCCCTAAGACACTTGAATCTTCCTTCCAGATTCTTCTCGCTTGTTCGTGGTCTACAAACAACAATTTATTTGCAAGGATCAACAAGCAGAGGTCTAATTATTCGGATTATAACTCACTCAATAACCCTAGACTAAATCCATGATCCCCATACCCAAATTAGGGCTTTTTTCCATCATAATTACAGATCAAAACCCCTACCCCCCCTTCGATAATTACCCTAGAAACTAAGTTCATACGGATCAAAAAATAGATTCGGGGAGTGAAAACCTTACCTTTAGCCTCAAGAATGGTGAAAAATGCTCAAGAACTCATGTGGGGTCATCTCATAGCTCTCAAAGTTGAAAAGTGAAGAATAAAACGTTTTTGAGGTTTTATTTCCAACTTTAGTCGCAACTGTTCCGCTATGGCGGCCCTAACTCGCCACAACAGCCCTGCCCTGGCGGGAATAATCCCGCCACAATGGCTTGCACGGAACCAGGGATCAAAATTAATAATTCCAAGACCCCATTTCACAACACACCTTCAACCAACGACACTCAGAAACTACCAATTCACGGTAAGATCAATTTCAGGAGTTCTACTCACCCTAATTCAATTTCGTAAAGTCATATAGAGTCTTTAACGTCTTAGCTATCTACTCAGATATCAAAATCATAATTAAATCACCTAATTGCTACCATATTTCCCTAGACTTTAATGACTCCGATTTCGTTCAAATTTGGACTAGGTTGGGAAATTTCAAGATACTACAAAAAAGTGTTTCGACCCCAATTCTTTCTATATTGTCTTTTCCCTAACGACGAAATTAGGTTACAATAGATACCAATTTACCCATCACTCGTCCCGGAGTGATCAACTAGGGAAGACTGGCTAAAGTAAGGGTAGAGTAGTATGTGACACGTCAAATTACATGGGATACTTTTCTCGCATATCCTTATCTTCCGGACCTTGTGATCAAGAATTTCAATCGGTTGTTTCTCACATCGAAGGTCTTGTTTAACAACACTGAGTCTCACTTTATGATACAATCCTCGTCCCCAGCCAACCAATTGAATACCTATATATCCTCCCATACAATGCCAAAATTAAGTTATCACAATACTCGAGTGATAATTATTGTTGTATGTACACTTAGCTAACCACAATGCTATTCCCAATAACCACCAAAATTGATCGTACACATGTCTGCAACATGTTATCAAGGACTTTGACACCAACATCATGACAAATCCTTTCTCACATAACCATGATAAAATCTTAAATCAAAACTCGTAACAATTAAAGGTGAAGCTGAACCAACCAACACAAAATCATAATACCCAACCAATCATAGTTCATATCAACATCTCCATCTCACAACCCAATTTCCCATGAGCTTAAGTTATAAACATTTGATCCTTAAACATCAGTTACTGATCGAGGGATATGTCAAAGCATACAAGCCCTCTAACCACACTATCGAATGTGGATATAGCAATTGTAGATTACCTCTTAAGAACAATAGAATTTGACCATATGATCCCTATATTCAACCACACACAATCAATACATGACCTTGATGACTAAATGAATGTTAAGATTGTCGGACAACCATAATTACACACGGTAGCTCTTCTATGAACTCTCATAAGCAAGTGGTACATGTCGAACCACTAAAATACTTTAACAACTCCAAGACAACACCAATTATGTCATTTGAAATAACCAAATCTTCCATATTTTCCCACTCAACCAAGAGAACATCGCAGGATTTAGTACCCCTGATCCACCACTAGGGATCCACCCACAAAAGTGAAAACACAAGAGAGCATAGCTAGTGAATCATACTCACAATACTAACAACTGTCATAACACTCCGACCATTTACCTTATTATAAACCAACACTTTTAAAGGGAAGACTTTCTTAGGTACTTAACAATCAACAACAAAAAAATTTACGACTCAACCCAGGGGTAAGTCCTTTCAAAGGTTTTATACCTGATACAATTGATCATCTCTCACCTTGCCAATTCATACCTTGACAAAATATATTACCACGAATGTAGAATGACCATGAAAACATTGAATTGCAAATTCAACCGTATAACACAATTTTGATATCTATAGACATTAGCTTGTACCTTGAAGATTCTTATTGCTTCCATGGATCTTTGCTTATCGAGTCTCCATCGATCTTACAACATCCTTCGCTTAAAGTTCCATCGTACTCATTACTAAACTCAAAAACAAAACCAAGGCACTTATTATCTCACTCGAGCTAATGTATTTACACTATTTTCTCAAGTCCTTTCCAATAGTTTTTAACCAATCTGACGGACTTGTGACACTATTACCATAGCCACATCAAAACGAATGAAATCGTGAGTTCCTGAACCCAATTATCTACCGCTTTGAATATATATCTTTACCCTTTGCAATCAAATAAAATATTCTTGCTCTCGCCTCTCTCTAAAGGTTGTACTACATCCCACTATTTTTCTTCATTATGACTCTAGCTCTTTAATTTCTATTCGAATGGTGTCCCACCATCTCTTAAAACTTTCCATACAACCACGTTACTAAAAAAATATTAAAAAACCACAACCTTAGATACTCGCAAATCGTAATTACTATACAAAAATTCGCTTAACCAACAATCTTATTATATAGTTGCATTCCATCACAATCCATCATGAACTCTTATTACCATTACGCTTAGTTAACCTTGACTATCACTACACCAACCTTTCATCCACCCGACACCTCAAACTCAGGTATACTCATCAAATTCAGAGGACTAACCTAATTTATACGCACTTTCTTACTAAAATAGTTCAATTTCCTTCACCCAAGTATACTCATTGGGACCTTCCTTATCCATAAGCTTGTCATTCTGGTAACAATCCACTCTTTTATGGCTTAAGATAAAATCACCAGTCCTCATACTACCTTCCTTCTTCTAAACAAACAAGACAGGAGCACCCCACAGGGAAACACAAGGACAGATGAAACCTTTATCAAGAAGCCATTGTATTTGAGCTTTAAGCTCTCTGAATTCTGACCTCACATGAATAGACTCAATAGAGGGGATTCGACCTTAACATCCTGAATATGAGCCAATTACGCCAAACAATCCTGCCCTACCAGTTTCCTAGCCCTAATGGAAGATATGATCTTAGCTAGCTTAGGCTTGTACACCCCTTCCAACTCTAATCTTTCCCTACCGGGTATCTCTAGAGTTACCGACTTAGTATTACAATTAAGCCCGGTATAATATGGGGACAACCAAGTCATACCTAAGATTATATCAAGTCAGTTATATCAAGCATAACCAAATCAACCCAAATCTGAAAATCCATAACCACAACAGGACAACAAGATACACATGGGTGACTATGACTGACTCTTCAACTAGGGTAGAAACATGGATGGGGGCATAAAGTATATCACAAACCACATCAAATCCCAAGGCAATCGAACTGACACATACGAATAAGTAGAACCCATATCACATAAAACAATAGCCATCTGGGCACATACAAGATTAGCACTAGTGACCACCGCATCACACACCTCAAACTCGGTCTTTCCCGAAAAAGCATATAACTGAGACATGTCATCTTGACGGGCAACCTTCTCACCTGGCTGCACTATTTCTCTACCTGCATTACCATTTCCCTGGCCTCCACGGCCTCGCTAATTTCCTCTTTATATGCCCATGTTATCCACAATTTTAACACAACTTATAACTTATATTTGATTGCTGAACACTGAATTAGATCGCGGGAGTTAGTTCGAGTATGATTCGGTGTCCATAATTGTGATTAGGAAAAACAAGGGAGATAGGGATAAGATTTTTTCTTGCCCTGTCCCGCTCTGGCGGAAGAAATCCCACTCTGGCGGCCTCACCTTGGTGGGAAAAATCCCGCCCTAGCGGCCTCAATGGAAACAAAACCTAGGCAATAATTCTTTTAGGGGTTTTCTTTTTTCTAAATCCCCGAACGTTTTTAGCTTTGCTGAGCAATTTAGAATAATCCTCTGAACTAGGATAATCATTGTCTACCCCGAGTAAATCCAACGATTCATAATCCAACTCACTCTCATTAATTCAATACTATAATCTACACATCCCTAAGATACACCTAGACACTCACGCGATTATCAGTTTGTCGCAACGTACGTCCAAATTTCTTGCTTACAAACCACATCATAATTTATCTAGACCCTTGCACCTAATCTTGTGATAACAGTCTTTTCACAACAAGTTTCAAGATACTCAAGTAGTTACAACTTGCATATAAGTCCAAATTCTTTAATTAGTTCGTTCCATAGACAATTGTTACTGATCTATGCCTTATACGACCCCTAAGACCAGATACCAATTGGAACTTCTCAATTCCAATTAACTTTCTTGTGTCCCTTCGGTCGGGACTACATCGTCCAGTTCACTTCATTGAGATACCAATAGGAATTGGGAGATACCAATTGGACTCAACTCATACCACAAGCGACAATAGTAGCTAGAGAGGCCCACAAAACTGCTAATTTCAATCATAGACTTGGTCGAACCCAATTCTTAATCGCCTCAATCTTTGAATTTATGGTAACCAGACCTTAATCAATCTTAGAGAAAATCGATGCACCTTTCAATTGGTCAAAAAGGTCATCTATCCGAGCCAATGTATACTTGTTCTGAATGGTGACCCTATTCAACTGTCGGTAGTCTATACACATCCTCTCTTGCTAGTGATTATGTTACCACTTTTGTTGCTCTAGTTTGGACCATAGAGTGAAGGAGGAAAGATACCAATTTGTATCACCCAGATACGAATTGGATTCAAGTCATAACACGAAGGAGTAGAAAGAAGTGAATTTTTCTTAAAGTCGTATAGCCTCTTGAAGAAAAGTACGAACGTCATCATACCGTTCCACAAGACTCTATTAGACTCGTTTTGGTACAATGATATCAATGAACCTAGGGCTCTGATACAAACTTTGTCACGACCCAGACCGTCAAGATTAGCACCCATACAAACCCTCCGGTGGGAGAAACATTACTACAACCCAAACAAATAAATTTTATGAAAATTGAGGCATTTAAAGATACAGAAGCAGGTTTAAATGACTATAAAAATGGAGTCCCCATAAACTTCAAGGTTTTAACAGACAACTAAACAACACCTTTAAGAAATAGTCTGATTCCGAAAATAGTGGACTTAAACAAGAAAGATCCATGGCAGCCTGAAAGAACTGGCTCACTGTTGAATCCGGTCACACTCATTAGCAACTATCAATAGCCACCTGAAGATGCCCTGTGCTCAACAAAGAAAGAACAAGTGCAGTATCAGTACACAACCACAATGTACCGGTTAGTTCACGCGGCTATCCAATAAGTGAAACACATGCATGTAACCACAACATTATAAAACAGACATATACCGAACATATACAATATTAGTCATCTTTTCAAGATCAATATAGCATTCCACATTCTCCATAATACCTATTGGTTATCAATTTAAAGCAACATACAGTCTTCCAATATCAATCATCATTAGATATGAATGTAATCATCACAAGTAGATATACAACACAATTCAATGGTCCTCCCAGGAAACCTAATTCAATGGTTCTCTCATGGAACCCACACCCAAACTGTTAGCATGCCAGAACATGGTACCCAATCCAATGTTTATGTCAGAATGTGGCAACCGATCCCATATTTATGCCAGAATGTGGCAATCGATCCCAGTTAGTCTGTCGGATCGTGACACCCGCCCAGTCAACAAATCATAATCACAATCACAATGTATATTCTCACAATCATACAACAAGAGGTGATTCATGACATACAATTATTCAATCATCCTCATTTATGATTAGGGTGATCAATANATCCCAGTTAGTCTGTCGGATCGTGACACCCACCCAGTCAACAAATCATAATCACAATCACAATGTATATTCTCACAATCATACAACAAGAGGTGATTCATGACATACAATTATTCAATCATCCTCATTTATGATTAGGGTGATCAATAATGCAATATTCGCATACATATATGCATTATAATGAAGCAATTACAAAGATATATTACACCAACATGAAATCACACCATCACCTAACTCAAATCCAAGCTTGAATCCCCTAAGGCACTTGAATCTTCCTTTCCGGATTCTTCTCGCTTGTTCGTGGTCTACAAACAACAATTTATACTCAAGGATCAACAATCAAAGGTCTAATTATCCGGATTATAAAGAACTCAATAACCCTAGACCAAACCCATGATCCCTATGCCCAAATTAGGGCTTTTTCCATTATAATTCCAGATCAAAACCCTCCACCTTCGATAATTATCCAAGAAGTTAAGTTCTTATGGATCGAAAAATAGATTTGGGTAGTGAAAACCTTACCTTTAGCCTCAAGAATGGTGAAAAATGGTCAAGAACTCGCCTGGTGTCGTCTCCTAGCTCTCAAAGTGCAGAATTAAATGTTTTTGGGGTTTTATTTTTTACCTAAGTTGCGTCTGTTCCGCTATGGCAACCCCAACCTGCCACAGCAGCCCCGCCCTGGCTGGAATAATCTCGCCACAGCAGCTTGCACGGAACCAGTGAGAAAAATTAATAATTCCAAGACTCCATTTCATAACGCACCTTCAACCAATGACACTCAAAAATTACCCGTTCACACTAAGACCAATTTTGGAAGTTCTACTCACCCGAATTCAATTCTGTAAAGTTGTACGAATTTCTTAATGTCTTCGCTATCTACTCAGGTAATCAACATCATAATTAAATCTCCCAATTGCTACCAGATTTTCCTATGCTTTAATGACTCTGATTTCGTCCAAATCTGGACTAGGTTGGGAAATCTCAAGATACTACGAAAACGTTTTTTTGACCCCAATTCTTTCTCCATTAGCTTTTCCCTAATGACGGAATCAAGTCGTTACAGGTCACTATAGGAATGCTCTAAATGATGAAAAGAAGATATTATAGAAAAAATGACATGGATAGTCATTACAGTGTGAGGTCAAGGATCAACCACCAACAACCAAAGCTGAGCATGCCCATCTGAATAAACTCAATCTTGACCTCACCCTTGCCTTGCTGGGGAACATGTGAAATAGTACCATATGCATCACATTTCATAGAAGAAATAGTTTAATATCAGTTGTTAAATTTTTATAAGCAAAAAAAACTTTAGTCATATCTTGTGTGATGATAGAAGTAATGTAGTATTAGTTTAGAAACTTATTTATTTCTTCATCGTTTTATCATTTTTATGTCTTTTATTTCCTTTATTGAATTTAGTTGTCTAAATATATAAATTATCTTTCAAATAACTTCAAGATTGTATGTCCAAATTCACAATTAAAAAAAAAATGAACTCTCAAAATTAGGACTAAATAAATTGAGACCGTCAAAGTACAAGTTATCACTATAAAGTTTGAGAAATTTGTAGTTAAAAATCAAATTGCACTACTTGACGTAGAAAACGTTGGTGGTTTTTATTATATTACAATAGTAAATTCACATGTCATTTTGTTATATTAGTGTTTTTAACTTAGCTGATAGTGTATCTACGGGATTCATTTTATTTTTCACTTACTCTATTTCCTCTAATTCTTATTAACTGAATTTGTAAGGCAATGCATTTACACGATAATTACACAACATGTCACCTTACTTATTTTTATAAACAAAATCATTGTTACTAAAGATTATATAAGTTGTAGCTAAATCAATAAATTTCCTTTTTAGTAATTTACTTACCTTTGAGTATTGTTGATTGGTTATGGAGTAACGATTAATGAAAATATTCTTTTTGATAAGTAAACATAGTGGACCATGAGAGAATTTTCCTAGTCAAAATTTACATAATCTTAGCTTTTAGTAAACTAGTTAATAGTTTTGACTATATAGATTGTTAATAGATAATTCAATAATTATTTTTCCAACTGTAGTTAATAATTAGTTGACCAAATTAAATGTATATCTTTGAGAAACTGCTATATAAATCACTCTTCTTCTTCTTCTTCTTCTTCTTCTTCTTCTTTTTTCACTCATAGAGTCATCTCTATATACAAAAAATTCCTTTTGTTAGCTTTTTTTTGTTTAGAAGCAGTCAGGACTTCAAGCCATTAATGACCACCAGTGGTGCATTCACATGCATTGTGACCTTCCTCACCACACTTGTAACAACCGCCTCCACCATCTCGGCCACCACCACCATGGCCACCATTGCCTCTGCCACTACCACCATAGTATCTACTACCTCCGACACCATAACTTTCACTCTGGGTACACTCCCTAGACACTTTGCCAGGAACTGTACCTAGAGTGAACTCTATGGCGGCAGAGGTAGTAGATACTCTGGCGGTGGTGGCGGTTTCTACAAGTGTGGTGAAGACGATCACTATGCATGTGAATGCACCAATCGTCTCTAGCTTGGTACCTTTGACATGAAAGAAGAAGCACCAAGGGCTTACGATAAGGCATAGAAGATGTATCGCGGCCCTAAAGTAAAACTTAATTTTCCGACATGAAATGAGGATAATCTAAAAAACCGTTAATAAAAATGATGAGCATGTCCATCATGAAATCAATTTTAATGAAACTGTCGGCACATCAAATACCGATTGCAGTTATTAGAAGAAACAAATTAATTTTCATTTTTGAATATTAGAAGAAGGAACAAATACATGAAACTTAATTATGTCTTGTTCGTTGTATATATCATATTTTTGTCTTGTTTTTTCTCCTTTATAGAATTTAGTTGAATGAATTTTTATTTGTTTGCATTGTTTATGTTCCATGTTGATTTACCTTATGTGCTCATTTTCTATTTTTGTTGTTTTGTAAGTTTTGATGTGGGAGCTAGGTGGGGGTTCATGGGTTCGGACGAACTCAATAGCTTTTACGTAGACCCTATATTTGTACTAGAAAATTAATTAGATATGTATGTATATTAATTTCTGAACCCTTAACAAAATTAATTGATGATTTTTAACGAAATTTAGAACCCCTCGAACTCTTAAAACTGGCTTCGCCTCTGGATGTGATTATTCTATATATCATGTAATTAGTTTAATCTTGATTCTTTATTAGTCATGTTGGAATCTGCTACTTTTTTAAATTTCCTTGAACATTGTTCGGGAATTGTCTTGATCGTCGGATATCATTGAGAAAGAAATAGGAAATAGTGTTATCGAATGATTTCCTGCAATTCTTCAAGAAATCGACAAATTTTTTTTAAAAAAATTATAGTTTTAAGCCACATTATTTTTTATTTGCCATTACTAGTTTAATTGACTTCACTGTGATTTTTAGTAACAAAGGATGTCAGATCTTAAAAAGGAACAATAAAGAAGTAAGTAAGATTCGAACTAACTTTATTTAGTTTTAACCTATCAAATACAAAATGCTAATAAAATTCAATATTTGTAAATTGATTGGTGAAACCCAAAAAATATTAAAACATTTATTAGGGTCACCTTATTTTTCTCGACTTGAGTAAACATTTAAAAAATAAGAAGGACAAATAGCAAAGAAAAAAAATATTAACTTTTCTTTATTTGTTGAGGGTGGGTGGGGCATGACCCTTTGGGAAAATAAAAAATAATATTAAAATATGAAATTTTATAATGACAGTCATGTACTAAAAGATAAAAATTAAATGTGAATCTATCATTCATACCTTTTAGAATAAAATATAAAATATTGCTTAACTAAGAGTGAATTTGTTTCAAGGGGTCAATTTTTTTGTTTGTTTGTTTAGAAAATAAGTTAACTTAGTATTAACTACCTATTTTTTATTTGGAAAATAAATTTTAAAATATCAACACAAAATATTTATAGGTAGTGTAACGAGTAATGATCTTAGAATGATATTTTATTATTTCTACTATTTTTCTTAGAAAAGTCAATTTTTTTTCATTTTTCAAGCAATTTATTTGTACAATATATTTACTAAAATAATTAAAATTCCATGTAAATCAATTACTACACTAAATGTATCCCCCTAGAAATGGATATATAATTCACTCTCTGTCTTTCTATTTCACTCACTTAGTCTTTCTTATATACAAAATATTTTTTCTATATTTTTGGATGACAGAGAGAGAAAACGGTGTTCCAATTATGGTGACAGCGTCGATAAACCCCATTGAGGTTCAATATAGGGGTGTGAGGAAGAGGCATAAGGGGAAGTACGAAGCTGATAATACAAACCCCGTCCAAAAGGGGCTTGGCTTGGCTTGGGACCTTTGATACGAAAGAAGAAGCAGCAATGTCATACAATAAGGTGGCGAGGAGGTATCTCGGCCCTAAAACTAAATTTACTGTCTCGACATCAAATGAAGATAACCTAGAATGTAATGCCCGGTTCCTGTCGATATAGAAAATCCAACGAGGAAAAATTTTGGGCCGGAAAACTTTTTTGTAGTACCTTGGAATTTCCCAACCTAGTCCAGATTTGGACGAAATCAGAGTCAGTGAGGTCTAGGGAAATCTGATTACAAATGGGAGATCTAATTATGATTTTGATAATATGATAGATAGCTAATATGTTAAGGAACCCGTACGACTTTGCATAATTTAATTCGGGTGAGTAGAACTCCCGAAATTGATCTTAGTGTGAACGGGTATTTTCTGAGTGTCATGGGATGAAGATGTGTTGTGAAATCAGCGAGGTCGTGGAGGTAAGGGAAATGGTAACGCAGGCAGAGGTATAGTACAGCTAGGCAGGGAAGTTACTCGTCATGATGACATGGATCTGTGTGATGCCTTTCTGGGCAAGACCGAGGCGGAGGCGTCTGACGCAGTGATCACATGTACTATTCTTGTCTGTGACCAGATGGCTAATGTCTTTTTTTTTATCCGGGTTCTACTTATTATTATGTGTCCATGCGATTTGCCTCAGAATTTCCTATGATTTGTGATATACTTGATGCCTCTATCCATGTTTCTACCCCAGTTTGAGCGTTTGTCATAGTCACCCATGTCATCATGCTTGTCCTATTTTTTTTTATGGGTTTTCAGACTTGGGATGATTTGGTGATTTTGGATATGACTGACTTTGATATAATCTTAGGCATGACTTGGTTGTCCCTCTATTATGTTGTGCTTAATTGTAACACTAAGTCTGTGACTCTAGTGATTTTGAGCAGGAAAAAGTTAGAGTGGGATGGGCTGTACAAGCCTAAGCTAGCTAAGATCATATCCTCTATTCGGGCTAGGAAACTGGTAGGTCAGGGTTGTTTGGCTTATTTGTCTCATATTTGGGATGTTGAGGTCGAATCTTCTTCTATTGAGACTATTCCTGTGGTGTCAGAATTTAGAGAAGTGTTTCCTACTGATTTACCTAGTATGCCTCTAGATAGAGATATAGATTTCTATATTGATTTGGAACCTGGTACCCGCCCCATTTCTATCCCTCCATATCGCATGGCTCCGTTAGAATTGAGAGAGCTTAAGGCTCAAATCAAAGAACTTCTTGATAAAGGTTTTATCTGTCCTAGGGCTTCCTCGTGGGGTGCTCTTATATTGTTTGTTAAGGAAAATGATGGTAGTATGAGGATGTGTAGAGATTACCGGCAATTGAATAGAGTCACCATTCGAAACAAGTACCCATTGCCTTGAATAGATGATCTTTTTGACCAGTTACAAGGTGCATCAGTTTTCTCTAAGATTGATATAAGGTCTGGTTACTATCAGTTAAATATTAGGCCTGAGGATGTGCCCAAGACGGTGTTTAGAACCCTATATGGGCACTATGAGTTTCTAGTAATGTCATTTGGATTAACTAATGCGCCTGCAAATTTTATGAGTTCGAAGAATGGTGTGTTCAAACCATTTCTTGATTCATTTGTTATAATCTTTATTGATGTTAGAATTCACTCTCTCGAGTGGAACCCACATCAACCCAATAACTACAATCATCAATCGAAAACCTTGGCTCTAAAACCTCTTTCTCAAGCAATTTGAGAACACTAAGTTAGAATTGCATTTGCAACTACAATCTATAGATTAATACACAACTATCGATTAAACCCATTTCAATTAAGCATTTGAATCAGTAAACAACAATAACCATAAGCTAATTAAGCTAATAATCGCATGATCACACCCCAAGAATTGGGTTTCTAGCCACACATCATAAAAAGGAAGAACAATTACCAATTATGTTAGCCATGAACTGGGTAATGGTTACAAAGTCTCTAAAATGCTTCAAATCAACTTAATTCAAAAATCCCAATTGAAATTCCTCAAAACCAAGTCTCAAAAGCTCTAAGTTCTACAATGGAAAACTTAGAAAAACTGGATGGGACTCGACTTAGATTCTACAATGCTTGGATATCTTTTCTACTTTTCAAATTTCAATTTATAGTTTCCCAAATTTTGGCCTTCAGGACCATTAGGCGAAGTAAGTCAAGCATTGCCGACCAAGTCTGCAACGTGCCCTTTTCTCCATTCCATCGCCGGTTTTCCTTGGATCTTTATCTTCAGTGTTCTGTGACTTTAGGCGATCAGGGTTGATGTCGCCAATCCGTTCGGCGGTCCGCCGAATGTCCATTTCCGTCGCCAAGCAGGTTCTTCCCCAGGGATGGCATGCTAGAACTTTAGGCGAGCTAAAGAGCTACTTGGCGGCTCGCCGAGTGGGCTTGGCGATCTCCAGGATTACCTTCCTTCAACTTCTTCAGTTTTTTCGCTCCTATTTGCCCAGTAATGTCCTTTCCTTGCTCCTTAGCCTTCATTGTTGCAAATCAACACTTTGACATCCGTTTAGAGCATAAAATAGGCATTGAGGAAACTTAAACTATGAAAACAAGTCCTAAATGAGTCGAAATCTCAGACTCATCAACACCCCCAACTTAAACTTTTGCTTGTTCTCAAGTAAAACTCAAGATAAATTAGTTCAACAAGGATGTCTACAAACAATTCTACTCAAGACTCAACACAAATGCACACAAGAGGTTCAAACTACACATATAATGTTCAATTGTGCACTCTAAGTTTTAAATTGTGACTAACCATTATCAAATAGACTCAAACTCACAATGCTTGCCTCAAATGCAAGTTCAAGCTCAATAAAAACATTCAAATGCCCTCACAACTAGTATGATTCCATGCTCACACAAAATTCCTCAACAATTTAAGATTTCAGAATCAAATACAACTCTCACGAAAATGAACACATGCATAACTCTACCAATTGGCTTGCCCTTATTTTCCAATCAACATTTGTTTCAGCTCACTCAAGATCACAAAGGTCTTTCCAGGGCTTATAACGGGGCTGAGTGTAAAAGTATGATCATTTTGTCTTAGTGGTTTCTACCTTCATGAAATATGGCCTAGAGTCACTTTTTCTCCTTCTCTTTCACATTCAAACATGTTCACAATCCACCCCATTATTCAAATAAGCATGACTCATTGGATACCCCATTTCTTTTGCTTCTTTCACACATTTTATTTCAAAAACTATTCTCCTTATCACCATTTCTTTTCTTTCTCTTTTTTTACATGGAGGGGTTCCATTTTTTTAAACAATGCTTCAAAGGGGATTTTTCACACTTCTTGACTTTTCTTCTTTTTAATCACACCCCAACTTAGGCTTTTGGCCTATGTTATCTATTCAACAAACCAATAATTCATGAAGGTTATAGGTGATGGGACAGAGAGGTCAAAGTTGCTCAAGTTTCTTCCAAAGAAAAGGATAGGCTTAAAAGGTGCCAAGCAAGGTTCACACTTCTCACAAGGTTGCCACAAAGAGGTATGCTATCAATTTGGTTCACTTTTCAAAACTTTTGCGTAAGATCATTTCAATCGCTTGCTTCAATCAATCAATTGGACTAACAGGCCAAATTCTAGGTGTCATCAAGCACAATATTCAAAACAACCTCACCACACACAACATTCGACACAATTATCAAACAAGACTTTACACTTTCTAACTAGCGTGCAATGATCATCACAAGAGATTGACTCGACAACTGGCTAGTCACAACAAGATACTAGGAGTTCACATATGACCTGTGTAACTCAATTTGCCCCATTGTAGCTACACATTCATATCGTTCAATTGATAGCACTATTCAAGTAATTGGTATTGACCACAACTGACACTCGAAAATGCAAGGAACCCCCACAATCAAACACAAAAGAGGTGGCAAATTTTTTAAAATTGGCTCAAAACCATTTGCACAGTAGAAACAATGGACCAATATCGATAAAAAACCAAGATATATATAAACACAAGATAAGATCCAACATTCACAAAACCAAAACCAACAACACAACAATATCCATAAAAACAACCCAGTAGAGGTAGGTATGGAAATACCTCACCCCCCAAAGAAAAATAACAGTTGTCCTCAAATGCAAAGAAATAGAAATGTAGTCTAAACAGTAACATGAATGGAGTAAAGAGAATCATCTTGCCAGGCCAAGCCTAGGGTGAAGTCTGCATGTCTGAAACTCCATCTGTCGAGGCATCAATGCCAGACTCAGCAACATCCTTAGCTCCACTGGAGCCCACCATAAACATACTCTGAGCGATGCATGCATAGTCTTCTCCACTATGGCTCTCTCAAGATCTACCAAATCATCATATACAACCTCATCTCTAACACCCAGCGGTTCCTCATCTATCTCTGCCTCAGACTCAACCTCTATCTCATCAGCTGGAGAAACATCTTCAGTCGTAGTAGCCAGAGGAACCTCCAAATTGCAATATCAGTTCTCAGCATCTTGGTAATTTCCACCGTCCCAAACAACATCGACAAATCCATGGAATTCAACTGGTCCACATCCTTTTTCGACCTAATAACTACAACCTTTAAGGTCGTGACACTATCCATAGCACCCTTGGTCTGCTCATAAGTCTCAACCCTCACCAGAAAGGTATCCAATGCCAACTTGTGGCCCTCAACTAATGCTTTATTCTCCCTCATCTCAGCCCTAATTAGGGCCAAGGCGCCAACAATCTCCCATATACGGAGATTTATCCACTGGAGCAGAGCTCCTCCTATCGGCCTCATCTCTCAAGAACTCGCCTCAATGCATCCGATGTTAGTAGAAGAGGTGGGGGTAACCTCAACATCTGTCTTCTCAACCATGGGAACACGAGCCCAACGACACAACTCGATAATCAACATGAGGAATGGAAGCGAGGTCTGGCTTGGCTTGGCCCTCATCGACATCTCTTGCACAATCAGCAGCCCCAAGTTCAATCTCTGATGATCTATAATCGACCCCTAGACATGCCACCTTCGGATGGCGGAGGATGGAATCATTTTGTGAGGGCATGATGGTTCTACTAATGAACCCGAACCTGTATCTGGCAGCAACATTCAAGTCCTTCTTCTTGATCGGTGCACCTACCTCAATCCACCTCGGAGTAGCATCAGAGAGGACAGGTGTCAGCCAACCTTTAAGATCCTCTAGGGTCTTCTTCTTGAACAAGTTGGGGTAATCATGCATGAAATACCTAGAACACCTAAGTAATGCATTTATGTCTAAGCTGCTGCACTTCACCTTTCGAACTTAAACCATCACCTCATCCACTGACTTGAACATGTTGGCCTTCTTCTTCCCTTTAGGGACAAGCTCTTCGTATGTTGCATAAAACTCCCGGACCCAAGAAGGAATATAAGGGCCTAGGGGTTTTGTAAACGCCTCAAATTTATGGAACTTCAAGGTGTTCCAGACCTCAGGATATCTGTCGACCACACCGTCAGTAGACAACCGCTTTTCTTCTAAGATGGTCCTCGAACCCTCGACCTTTAGTCTATTCAGTGACCAGGAAGGTGGACCCTGAACTGGTGGTGCCTGGACCACTGGCTGGAGGAGGAGGCGTAGGAGGCATTGGGATCCTAGACAGATCATTCATCGACTTGGAGCGTAACTCCGCTCTCCACGCCTGCAGGAGATGGTCATCTTGCGGCTCAGAGATGGAAGCCGGAGAACTATCCTTAGACTGACCCTCACTGCCGGAGGGAGTGAGGTATGTAGAGTAGATACCCTCACTATTAGAGCTCTCCTCCACATGTGTCAGTTGCACAGGGCCCCTTGCCCTTGCCCTTTCATCCTCTTGGAGGAAGTTTAGTTTTCAGGGACCGGGAAGCAACAACTTTCTCATTTATAATTATTCCTCGTGCTCGCTTCCTGGCCAGTTGATTTCTACCACCGACTTTGGGTCGAGCCATACCTGCAAAACAATGTGGAAAATGTTAGATGTAGTTAAGAAATATTTAGGGAAACAATTGTAGGAAGACTCACCGAACACCTTTGGCAAGCCAAGTCGGGCTCGCCGAAGCTTCCAGAAAGAAATGTGAAAAAATGCAGGACAAGTCAGCGATGTCCAGGGCCATTTAGCGGATTGCCAACACCTTTTGGCAAACTAGAAGTAGCTCGCTGAACGTTACAGAACAATATCAGGAATTAGGGGCGCAGAAGGGCGATCAAAAAAGACTTTCGGCGAGTCATCGAGTGAACTAGGCGAGCGCAGGCATCTCACCAAAAGTTACAGAACTTAAACCATTAAAAGAGAGAAATAAAAGGTGATCAAGAGGGACTTAGGTGAACCGCCAAACCACTCGATGAGCTCAACCCAGCTCACCGAATAGTCCAACCTGCCAATTTTTCACCCCGAACTTCAAAATCTAACCCACTGATACGCTTAAAATACACCTCCCTGAAGAAGTATAAACGTTCGTCGTTAAATAAAGAACCCAACTTGTAGGTTGGGGTCGATTCCACGAGGAATATGGTTTAAACTTAAATTTAACTCACTATAATATCCATTTAGTCAAACTATTTCCGAGACAAGTAATTAAATGGGGGGATTTGTGTAAGCAAATAACCAATTTTTGATCAAGTAACAGGTGAGCAAGATTAAAACTTTTAATTATCAATATGAGAGAGAAATTAGGGTGTATGTGTTCCCCACAAGCTTTTGATGCGGTAATCGTAATAATAGTAATCCTTTCATAGTGTTTTACATGCAAAGTTTGTTAGATAGGTATCCCTAAGTGATTGGTCCTCCAAGTAGGGAATTTCACTATGCACCTTCATCCGGCTACGAGTGTATACTTTACTAACCCTTACCTTTACCTCAGATTAGACATCACATCAATGTATGGCTTAGTTTTCACCCTCGCACCAATTGACATTAGACTATTAGATAGCATCCACTAAATGTCTGTTGTTAATTCTTTTCTCATTAACTACCTCCTTGGTCCGACAAGTAGCAACGAGGCAAGTTGCGTCCACTCGTTAAAAAGAATTGTAAGTGAAAGAGTTACCATACATGCATAAACACTATTCAAGAATTACTTAATTATTATTCATACGTTGTTAATTGTTCATGGTTCCCACAACCCTAGTTGTAGATTTAGCTACTCATGCTTGAAAGAACACAATTCATGTTTTAATAAAGAGAATTCACGAACTTACGATTAGAGTAGAAGAAACCCAAAATTTCCAATTGAATTTCAAAGTCAAAATCTTGTAAAACGAAATCTGGAAATCAAATTGCCAAAGTTGTAAGGTAATTCAATAAAATACCAAGAACTAAAAGTAAACAATAATTTCTAACCCCAAAAATGAGGTTTAAATACCCTATTTATAGAAAAACATGTCCTAAACATAAAGGAAACAAAGCAAGGAAATAAATAGTCTGGACGCAGTTTATGTCGATAACACGACCTACGGACCGTGGGTCGACCTATTGTCCATAGGTCACCTCGTGGTTCAACACTTAGCAAATTTTCAGCAGGTACATGAACCTTCACTCTCAGATCATCAACGACAGGCGTGTAGGACGGACCGTAGGTTGACCTACGGTCCGTCAGCCCTCTTTCGTGGGTCCACACTTAGGATTTTTCGTAAGGTACTAGAACTTCAACTCTCTGAACCCATTCGACAGATGTGTAGGACGGCCCGTGGGTCGACCTACGGTCTGTCAGTAACTTGGTAGTTCCACACTTGGTAAGAATTCCCTATTACCATAGGCTTGCCCTTATTTTCACCGATTAAACTCTCCAAACTAGTTGCTAGGATCACTATAGGACTTTAAGTACAGTTAGTGCTCAATACCATAGGCTTGCCCTTATTTTCACTGCTTAGACTCTCCAAACTAGTTGCTAGGATCACTATAGGACTTTATTAGCTTGTAACGTAGGCTCAGGGTTAGGTATGGTACATTTGGGTACTTTTTAGTGACTTTCTGCCCTCTTTGACATTACATTGGCTTTTTACCTCTTTTTTCAACCTATTTTTGATATCTTTTCATTATATTTTCTTTCCCTTGATTTTCTTCAGCACAAATGTGACTTTTGATTTTGTTGCTCTTATTTTTCACTTTATTTTTCTTTATTTTTTTCAGCACTTTTGGTTTTTTCATCTTTTTGCTTCTTTTGCACATAGTCACATCCTTTTCTTTTCTATTTCTCTCTTAAACATAAAACTCTTTTCATACCTTTTTTTTTGGGTTTCCTATTTCATTGCCACCCTCAACTTATGTGTTTAGCATGAGTTGATGTGCACAATATGCGTTGTCGGACCAGGGCAAAGATCAAGGTAACTTTTGAATTAGCCACCCTTAACTTAGGCTTTTGGCCTAAGTCAAGGTGCACATGTCCAAGGAGGGACCGGGTCCAAAACAATTATTTTAGGGAAGGTGAGTTAGGTGAATTGAAAGAAGTGGTCTATATTAGGCTCAAACATTTGGATCAAAAGGAACATTGATTTCATTTGGTTGGATCATTTTAGACTTGAGTGGACTTGTTTGAACAAGGGCCTATGATCATTTCCTAACTTCTATCCTAGATTATCTCAGCAGGACCAATGGGGCAAGTTCTAGATTGGCAGACACTATATGAACATTCAAGCTTTCCTCACACACACTTGGCACATTGTTTCATTATCAGATTATTCGATTACCTAGTTCATACTTTAACTTAAGTCATAAGGTCAAATCGGTTCCTTATCATGTCACATTGAGATCTAACACAATCATCTTATCAAACCTAATGATATAGTACACTTCACACTTTTTGGACGGGGATCATTTTTTTATGCTTTTTATGCCATCTTGCTTCCATTTTTCAAGTTACTTCTACACATACATTCCTAAACATGCCGGTTCAACAAAAATTAAAATAGTTTCTTGGGGGAAAAGAACACAGGCAAGAAAACCCCAAGAGAGGATTATGAGTTGGGTTACTCAGACTTCACCCTATCACTCACAATCCATTTACCCCACCCTAACAAAATAATGTGCAATTGTCCCCAATGCACAAACACAAAGATGAAACAGAGAGTGAAGCAAAACTGTGGCGCATATGCACCGAAGATATCTTAAGAAGCGGGTGAGTCTGGTTTCTCGGAGCCTGCTGGATCAACACTAGGAATGCCATTAGTAGCACTCCCATCAATTATCTTAGCACCTTCAATAGTGCTCACACTGGTGGATGGGCCAACACCTATCTCCCTTGCCCTCTGCTGTCTCATCTTTTTCTCTAATAACGACGCCCTCGTAGCCCCTTCTAACTGCTGACACTTTTTTTCCCTCAATCTCTGAGCCTCAGAATCATCAGAAATACAATCGGAGCGGGGGCGCTTCCCAGCAGCACGAAAAGAGTGCGCTGGTGGTATAGAATCACCAAATAGGGCTGACATCACTGCAATAGCATCCTCCACTATAGGGGCAGCCTCTGGTGCTGACTCGGGAGGTGCTAAGATGGCATTAACATCAATATAAAGGCTGACGAACTCCGTATGGAAGGTAGCCAAATCATTAGTCAGGGCTAGCCTCTCTAAGACTCACAATTGTAATGTATCCAGGCGGTCATGAATGACCTGATTCTTCTGGTCTATCAATTTCTCCATCCTTGCCTCAGACTACTCAATAGAAAGGTGCATCCATGACCTAATATACTGAAAGAGTGTGGCCATCAGTGTCTCCAGTTTTAGAACTCGAGCTAGATGAACAGGAGTGGACCCTAAAGGGGAAATGGCTCGAGAGGAGCTAGGGGCCTGACTAGTAGTCGAAGACTGAAGAGCCTGGGCATCCGCTGTAGGGGCTGGAGGGGCAGTATCATCAACCTGCATCTGCTCCATATCCACAACAAGATCATCTCCTAATAGTGGGACCTCAACCTGTGGCTCCCTGTGAGGTGCAACTACATTGGCATCATCCCGAATAAGCACGATATCCAGAGTCTTGGTTGCATTAAGCAACCAGTCACAGTGCCAAATGGGGACAGAGGCATCCTTACAGAACTTGAAGATGAGGCATGGGAAGGGCAGGGTGGTGGTGGCCTTGAAGGCCCTCTCATGGATCTTTGCAATCAATATGCGGGCAAAACCTATCTCAAGCCCCGCTACCATAGCTGCAACCATCGCTGCTTGGTCCCATTTGACCACATTGTCTGCCTGAGTAGGGGATACATGATTCCGCACTAGCAACCAAAATAATTTTACAGTGAAGCTCAGTGTAGCCTTCTTGATACCCAAGCTAGGAGTCTGGACCCACTCAGCTCGCTCTCCATCCATAGCAAGATGTCATGCTAGCCACCTCAAAAGTGACTCCCTCTGATCGGTATTTCTCTAAAATGCCCCACTCTGAACGATACCCATCCTATAGTCGTACTCAGCCGTATTAATTGACAAAGTGTTGGCTGAGACATAAATGAACCTGCGAAGGGTGGTCTCAAAGATGTCAATTGTGCAACCCTGTACTAGTGTGGCCTCAAGTGGAGGCTGAGCTACGGGCTTGGCCCGTTTGCTGATGGAGTTTCTCACGGTGGCCGCATAGGAACCATAAAACTCCCAGACTATCTCCTCACTGTAGAACCCTGGGCTCCGTGCCATCTATTCACATCTGTGCCTCTGGAAAAGCTCGTGGATGACTGGAGCAGTGTGGAGGCTTCTTGTGAGAACACTACGCTCATCAGTGACAAGTTGGGCCATCGTATCGTGCTAAATCTATATGCGAGCATTGGTGTAGATCTTGTATTATCCCTTCACGCACCATCGGTTTAGCTCCATAGCAACCGTTGGAGATTTAGAATAGGGGGTACTCATGTATCCCCTGTGCTATCAGACTCGGATGAAGATGGGGTGCTGCCGCTGGAGCTAGATCCAGATGGGGATCCTGAGTCAGCCTGTGACCATTGGGGGGCAGTGACCACGTCGGAATTCATCTGCCAAGCTCTGTTTCGTGTAGTGCAGGGAGCAGTGGGGGAAGTCATGGTGGGAGGTGGAACATACTGCCCATTTGCATCCTCATTGATCAACCGCATAGAAGGTGCTACCGACTTGGACTTGCCCTTCGCGGCGTATGTGGGAGCTTGCTTAGGAGCCATGATACCTGTGGGAGCTTAGTTAGTTCCAAAACAAGCCAATAAAACACATGGAAGAATTTTAGGACAAGAAATGAACCAAAACAAAAAACTAAAAAAAATCTGGATAGTAGCTGAACTGTTGACCCACAGTGGGCACCTACAGTCCATCGATGGAACAACGGTCTGTGAGTCCCCTCCGTGGGTTAGATGGTTGAAAATCAGGTCCCAGATATGGGAACCACGGATGTGCAATTTGGTACGTTGATGGAATGACGGACCATAGTCCACACCGTGGTTCAACACTTAGTGAAAAGTTTGTGTATAACTGAACCACAGACTCGACCTATGATTCGTAGAGTGACCTATGGTATGTGGACGGGGGGTCGTGGGTTAGTTCAGTGCTAGGTTTCTGAACTTGATTCAATTTCAGCCCATACCATAGGTCACTCTACGAATCGTGTCAAGCTAATCATGTATTTCAACACAATATATGGTAGTTTGTCATTCTTATTGTTCTGATTACACATAAATCAACTTTTTAACATATCAAAACATACGAACCCTAAGTCAAAACTTCCAATTTGACCTTTTATTTGAGTTAGTTGGTTTTAATTAACTACACACTCACATACAATCATACCAAGGGTTTTTCTAACTTATACCTCAACATTCAATCATAAAAGGGCGTCTGAGTCGGGTCAGGTAAACCCTAATTTTGGACCCACAAGACCCCATCGATGGTCGGTGGGTTGACATATGGACCGTAGATCAGTCTAACACTTAGAATATTTAGAAAACATACCTTAAATCTACAGACGCTAGCCACGGTCCGTGGATTGACCAACGAACCATCGATGGGTGATATACCGTGAGTTTACGATATTCTTAGTACATTTCACTTAAGAGTTGTGTGCATCTAGGGCCTTTTTGTATTGGTTTTTATGTGTTTTTATCATGTTTTGCAGGAAAGATGTTTAGGCGCAGAAGTAAAAAGACAACTGAAAGAAATGCAGAAACTACATCTATGGAGGTGATCTATGTACCGTAGGTCCATTGACGCTCCGTAGATGGTGACTGTAGATCAGCAGACAAGGCATGGAAGGCAAATCAGGGAAATCTGACCAAGTGTGGAACCACGGTGGCCATTTACGGTCCGTAGATTGATCTACAGACCGTGCTGTTGATCTCTAGAATGATACTGCGAGGGTTCCAGTACCTGATTTTTACAGATTCTAAGTGTGGAGCTACGAAGAGGGATTGACGGATCGTAGATCGATATAAGATCGATATTGCAGTTCTATCGTTTGCTTCAGAGAATCTGATTTTTGGAAGCTGAAATATTTTCTAAGTCCTAGCTGACGGAAGGGACTCACGGACCATAGATCCATTGATGATCTGTGAGTCAGTCTCGTGGAATGAAGACGCGTGCCTGAACAAACTTTCCTTATTTTATTGCCCTTTTAATTTAAGACTTGTTTTCTATAAATTAGGCATGTAAACCTCATTTTTAGGGGTTAGAGTTGATTACTTTTATTCTAGTTCTTGACTTGGGAGATTAACTTGCAACTTTAGCAATTCTTAATTTCCTAAATTCGTTTTGAAGACTTTAGTGTTGCAATTCAAGTTGAGTTTTTGGGTTTATTATTCCTCTTAAGTAAGTTCATAATTCTTTCATCTAAAATAATGAATTGTGTTCATATGATTATGGGTAACTAAAATCCACAACTAGGGTTGTGGGAACCATAAGTGATTAACAAAGTATGAATAGTAACTAAGAAATTCTTGAATAGTTGTTGCATGCATTGATAATTCTTTCGTTTAGAAGTCTTTTTAACAAGTGCGCGCGTTAGAACTCGCCTTGTTGCTACTTGCCGGACCAAGGAGGTAATCAACAAGAAAAGAATTATCAACATAGATTTAATGTGATACTGTCTAATAGGCTAGTGTCGGTTGGTGTAAAGTAATAACTAAGACAAACATTGATGTGATATCTAATATGAGGTAAAGGTAAGGGTTAGTAAATTATACACACGTAGCCGGACCAAGGTGCGGGCTAAAATTCTCTAGATGTCGGACCAAGGATTTGGAGATACCTGACTTATCACTTTGCATGTAGTACACTATGAAATGATTGCTATTACTAGGATTACTGCGTTATGAGTTTGTGGGGAACACGTATAACCTAGTTAATTCTCTCATCTTGATAACAACCGAAATTGACTTTTGTTTACTTATTACTTACTGACTTCTTACAATTTGTTTCACAAATCCCTCCCTTTTTAATTACTTGTTTCTCGAAGTAATTTGACTAAATGGACATAATTGTTGGTTAAAGTGGTCTAAACCATTTTTCTCGTGGGATCGACCCCAATCTGCAAGTTGGGTTCTTTACTTGATAACGATCGCTTATTCTTCTTTAGGGAGGTGTAATTTTAGCGTATTAAATTTTGGCGCCGCTGCCGGGGAATTTGGCTTTTAGATTTATTTTAACTATATTATTGAACTTTAGTCAAATATTTCCTAATTTTACTTTTTATTTTTGTTTTCGTCTCTCTCAGTTTCTACCTCTAGTGTATGCCAAGTACACAGAGCCAGGGTGAACCACTTACTCCTTACGATCCAGAGTTGAACCGAACTTTGCGAAGAATGAACAATCCAAGAATTCAAGTTAATCATATTGGAGGCAATCTATGTGATGAAGTTGAGTTTCCACCTCTGAGGGTAGTTGGTGGGGACAACCAGGTTCCAGATGGTAATCAATTGGGAGATGCATTGAGGGTGCATGGTTCACCAGGCACACGACTGCTTGAACACTATAGGGGCAGCATCAATATTGCTAACTCTGATGGACCTCTTGTCCTACCCCCTTTGCCTCTTAAACACACAATTGTAGTGAAAAGTAGCTTGATGCAGATGCTTACAGCGTGGGGCTTGTTCTCGGGATCGCCATTGGAGGACCCACATGCTTACATACCCAAGCTAAGGGTGGTTTACAAAAGCTGTGTAGGTCAACCAGACTTAGATACGGATGTCATCGAATTGCGAGTGTTTCCTCTATCACTGACAGGCGATGCTGCTGTATGGTTCAGTGAGCTCCCTTATAACTCAATCTATAAAAGGGACCAACTAAAGGATGTGTTCTTAGCAAGATATTTTCCAGTTTCCAGGAAGCTCAATCACAAAGATAAGGTTAACAATTTTGTGGCATTACCTGGAGAGTCTGTGAGTAGCTCTTGGGACAGATTCACTGACTTCGTAAGAGGTGTTCCAAATCACCGTATTGATGATGAGTCGTTGAAGGAATATTTCTATCGAGGTCAGGATGACAATAATAAAGCAGTGCTTGATATTATTGCTGGAGGTTCATATGGTGAGTGAACATACGCACAGATTGCAGAAAAACTGGAGAAGATCTCTCGCAACAATAAAGCATAGAGCACTAGGAGGTCGGATACTGGGAGAAACACATTTACCATTCATGCTACAAACAACCAGTTTGCGGATAAGATTCTTGAGGAGATGGCTCAGATGAGGACCGAGTTAGGGTTGGTATTGAAGCATGTAAGCGGACGTGCGGAAAAGGTAAATGTTGTGAACTACTTGACTAGAACTCCACCACCAGTTGAAGAGTGTTACTATGAAGAGGATACTTATGCGGTGAATGATCAGACGGGGGGTTTCCGACCAAACGTCCAAGGATCCAACACGGAAAATTGGCACCAAGGTCGGAACTATGGCAATTACAACCGGGATAGGAATTTCAATGGCGACAACAACTACAACTGGAACAACTATGGCAACAGAAACAATCAGGTTGGACCTTATGTTCCCCCTCAAAATCGGGAATCTGGTACTAGGGAAGTTGGAGGCAATATGCCGCGTATTGAAAATGTGATGCAGAAGATGATGAGAAGGTTTGATGCAACTTTTGAGAATGTGAAGGAGATGAGAAACGACTTGTCTGGTATTGGTCAAAAGGTTGATGCCCATGCAGTGTCAATAAAGCATCTAGAGCAGTGGATGACTCAATTGTCTACTACAGTGAACCCACGTCAACCTGGCACTCTTCCTAGCAACACCATCCAGAATCCAAAGAGTGATGTTCATTGTATGGTAGTTACTACTCGAGGGGGTAAGCAAACCATAGATCCACCTATGTCGTCTGTGGTGGATGGTGAGATTAGAAAATAAGATGATGTGGTAGGAGTTAGAGAAGAGTCTGATAATGCGACAGAGAAAGAACTGGAGATATCTCAGAAAGTGGTCCCCATACCTAGACCTCCACCACCTTTTTTCACAGAGGTTAGTGAAGAAGACTGAAGATGGTAAATACCGCAGGTTTATTACTATGTTGAAGCATCTTTCCATCAATGTTCCTTTGATAGAAGCTTCGGAGCAAATGCCTTGGTATGCGAAGTTTATGAAAGATATGGTGACAAAGAAAAGGTCTGTGAGTTTTGAAGATGATGATAGATTGCAGCATTGTAGCGCTATTGCTACAAGGTCTCTTGTGCAGAAGAAGGAAGACCCTGGTGCTTTCATGATCCCATGTACTATAGGGTTGTTACACTTTGCTAAGACATTGTGTGATCTTGGTGATGACATCAACCTTATGCCATTATCTATATATAAGAAGTTGGGTCTAGGGGATCCGAAGCCTACTACAATGCGGTTACTTATGGCCGATCGATCCGTGAAAAGGCCCATTGGTGTACTCCATGATGTGCTAGTAAAAGTGGAGTCGTTCATCTTTTCGGCAGATTTTGTGATTCTTGACTGTGAGGTTGATTTTGAGGTTCCCATCACCCTTTGCCACATGGGGTGCATTGGTTGATATGGAGAAGGGGCACATGAAGTTCAGACTGAACAATGAAGAAGCAACTTTCAGTATTTGTAGGTCCATAAAGCAGAGTAATGAGCTCCAAACGGTATCTGCTATAACTTATAGAGTTGAGAGTGGAACATAAGTGCAAATTGAAGAGAGACTTGGTGTTGAGGCACTAGCAGCAGTTATGATGAATTTCGATAGTGATGGAATTGAAGAGTACAATGAGTTGGTGGCTTCACTCGACAGGTGCGAATATCAGTCAAAACCAAAGAAGTATGAGTTAGACATGAAGAATTGTGAGTCTCTACCGGCGAGACCATCTATTGTGGAGGCACCGAAATTGGAGCTCAAGGCTCTACCACCGCATTTGAGGTATGTACTCTTTGGTAGAGATAATACTTTTCCAATCATCACTGCGATAGATTTAAATGCAGGACAAGTAGAGTGTTTGGTGACTGTGTTAAAGAAGTTCAAGCGAGCTATTGGGTGGACTATTGGGGATATTATTGGGATTCCTCCCAGTATTTGTTCCCAAAAAATCCAACTCATGCTAGATCACATACCTAGTATTGAGCACCAAAGAAGATTAAATCCGCCTATGCAAGAGGTAGTTAAAAAGGAGATCATCAAGTGGTTGGATGTTGAAGTTATCTATCCCATTGCAGATATTAGTTGGGTATGTCCTGTTCAATGTTTTCCCAAGAAAGGTGGGATTACTGTGGTTCCTAATGAGAGAAACGAGCTTATTCCGATGCGGCTTGTAACTGGATGGAGAGTCTGCATGGACTACCGGAAGCTAAATATTTGAACAGAAAAAGACCATTTCCCTATGCCATTCATGGATCAGATATTGGATAGACATGCTGGTAAGGGTTGGTATTGTTTTCTTGATGGTTTTTCGGTCTACAATCAGATATCTATAGCTCCGCAAGACCAAGAGAAGACCACCTTCACTTACCCTTATGGGACTTTTGCCTTCAAACGCATGCCCTTTGGGTTGTGCAATGCTCCAACGACCTTCCAACGTTGTATGATGTCGATATTTTCTAATATGGTGGAGGACAGTATTGAAGTATTCATGGATGATTTCTCTGTGGTAGGTGACTCTTTTGATCGATGTCTGTATCATTTGGCTGAGGTGATTAAAAGGTGTGAAGATTGCAATCTGGTGCTACATTGAGAGAAGTGCCACTTTATGGTGAAAGAAGGGATAGTTCTAGGTCATCGGATTTTTGAGAAGGGCATTGAGGTAGATAAAGTGAAAGTTGAGGTAATAGAAAAACTTCCTCCACCTATCTCTATAAAAGGTGTTCGAAGTTTTCTTAGGCATGCAGGTTTCTATAGGAAGTTCATCAAAGATTTCTCTAAAATTGCACATCCATTGTGCAAACTGCTCGAAAAGGAGTATAAGTTTGATTTTGATGATGTTTGTCTGAGAGCATTTGGAGCGGTTGAGCTTGAGAACAGTGAAGGAACAAGGTTCATTATTAACAGGCAAATGATCAAGATTTATCTGGGAAACGCAGAAAGTGTGCAAGAAGTTGTTGAGGCCTATCATCTTGATGAAGTCTGAGTAATCAAGAGGCCTGCGTTGTGCTGCGACGTTAAATCAAGCGCTGCTTGGGAGGCAACCCAAGATGTAAAATCTATCTAACAATAGGTTTTTATTTTCCGTTTAGTAGTTTTCTTTGTTTAGTTGCTTCTCTGTACTCATTTAGATAGTTGTTTTTACTTTTTTTTTTAGTGTTGGCTAGACATAGCATATGGTCCTTGTATAAAAAGTATTCAGAAAAATGTAAAAAGAACGTGCTAATGATTGCTACATGTGCAGGGGCGAATAGCATAATCTGCAAAAAAAGGTCTGGTGCAGTGGTCTACGGACACCATCGACGGTCTAGGTTCCTTCCATGGACCGTCAATAATGTCCGTAGATCTCAGGTATGGTTTCTGAATTTTTAACTGCAAGTCTGATCTACGGTCCCCTTCTATGGACCGTAGATCGACCCATGGACTGTAGACAGGGTCTCATGGGTCCAAAACCCTAAATGCTGCCTGACCCAACCCAAACCAATTCTATTTAAAATCCCCCAATTTTAAATCATTCCCACTTCCGTCCATTTACCACCAAACCATTTCTAAACTTCCCAAATTCCTTAAATCACTCCATAACTCCCTATTAAATCTTTCCTTTCCTCTCCAACCTCCACTCATCCCAGGAATTCCCCAATCTCTCTCAACTGCTTTTTCAAGAATTTCGGTGTTCAGGTTCGGCACAACTAGGCGGTTAGTGTGGTCTTGCAAAGCTTAGTGTCATCACACAATCACCCCACTCCTCATTGCTTGTAAGGTAATAGACTTTCCCCTCACTTTGAATTTTGGTTGATAGATTGAATATAGAAAGTTGGGAGTCAGGTCTTGACCTTGGGTAGTTTAGTGTATATAATTACATGCTAAAATTTAAGTACTAATACCCTTGAGAAGATAGATTGTAATTGTGTTGCCTTGATAGTGTCTTAAACCTGTCTAAATGCTAGTCTATATATAAGTTTTGACTTAGGGTTCCAAATCTTGTATGAAATAATTATCAAATTAAGTAATTGGAACCGTTAGAATGAGGAACTAGCATGATTAAATGTTGAAATGCATGGTTAGACTAGGATATTGTTGAAAATAGTCAAAGATGTGGGCTTGAAAATAAAGAATGACTGAATCCTGGCACAGATCACGTCCATGATACCCCGTCTATGGATCGTAGATCAATCTATGGACCATGGATTAGGTTCGTGGTTGGATGCACTTGAAAATTTCACCAACTGTGAAACCACGGATGTGGACTACCGTCCGTAGATTAATCTATGAACCATTCTATACATCCGTGGTTTCCATCTGCGACCAATATTATTGGTCCTCTGATCCACAGAAGGGTTCCACGGACCGTAGATCAGTCTACGGACCGTAGGTCCCCACTGTGGATAACCACTGTAGCCACTGTCTGAAATTTTTTTGGGTCTTTGTTGTTGTTCATTTTTAATTCTAATTTTTTTCGACTATATTTGTAGTTAGTGTTGGCACTAATAATGCTTCCACAGGTACTATGGCACCCAAGAAGCTAGTCACCTATGCAAAACAGGGCAAGTCAAAATCTGTTGCCCCTAGCTTCAGGTTAATCGATGAAGATATGGACACAGAAAAGGATCCAACATATGTTCCACTGGCCACGAGGATATCCCTTACTACACCTTAGGCTACCCAGAATGCATCCCAACAGGTGGTTACTGATGTAGTCACTGTCTCCCAGTCTGATGAGGAGAACATACTGATCGGATCACCGACTGGTTCTGCTTCCGGTTCTGAGGTTGGTTTCGCTTTTGGTTTTGAGGCTGGTTCTACTTTCGAATCCAGTTCTGGATCCTCCACAAACTCAGGATCACATGACAAAGCTACCTCGTCTGATGAGGCCACCATATCGGGAGAAGTCCAGGTGCCACGAAGCTATGACCCTAATCCGGTGGCTGGGGAGCCAAACAAATGGTGTGTTGAGGGGTAATGACAAATCTACCGGGATGCCAGAATTTTAAATGAGAAAGAGAATATGGCCCAACTTATTACTGAAGAGCGCAAAGTCCTTACGGGGAGCTTACACACTATTCACGACATCCACTGGCTTTTTCAGCTTCACAAGTGCGACTGGATGGCTCGCGACCCTGGGACTTATAGCGAGGAAATTGTGCAAGAGTTTAATGCTTCCTATGCTGCCACTCTCTTATGCTCGATCGACAAGAGGTCCAAGCCCACAGCCCAGGACCCTATCACCTCTACTATGGTCTGAGGTTTTTCCAGTGGATATATCACATGCCACCATCAGCCGATTCCTCTATGGACCTGGTCTTGATCATGATCACACTTGGGCTCTCAACACAGCCAAATTTGATTACATATGGGATGTTGTGAGCCGTCATGGTTGTAACATTAGTAGCAGGATTGGAGATTGACTTTTCCCGCATGTTGCTGGCTTGATTCGGGATGTGGCGAATGTGGCAGCACCTCACAGAGGGCCACAGATTAATGTGCCATTGGGTACTAATTTAGTAGATACTGTGGAACAGATGCAGATGCAGGGTGATGAGCCTGCCCCTCCAGCCCACACTGATGATGCCCCAACCTCCTCTTCTCAGGCCGCTAGTCAGGCCCCCAGCTCATCTACAGCCACCCCGCCTTTGGGAGCCAATGTTATACCACTGGTTTGAGTCTAGAAGTTAGAGTCTCAGATGGCCACCTTGCTGCACCATATTAAGCCATGGATGCAGAAGTTGATTGCTGAGTACGAAGTGAGAGTAGCAGAAAAGATGTAGGCGAAAACAGACCATAAGGTCCAAACAGTTCATAAGCGGCTTGATGTCTTCGAGTTGAGAGTTCTAGAAAGGCCAGCTCCCACTACTGATATGTCCTCTTTTCGAATCAAACTAGTTAGTCTCCGGGCCGACGTTGACGCCATCCTGGCCACACCAGCTGTTGAGCCACATGCTGCATCCTTTGCATTAGGCGATGATACACTCCTGGGTGCACTATTCAGTGGAGATGATGCGGAGGAGCAACCCGAGCCTGCATGTGCCCGCGGTAAGAGACACCGATCTAGTCACAAAAATGAGCTCATAGAGGAGGAAAAGGCTAGCAAAAGGCAGCACATGCAGGAGAAGAAGGCACGGAAAGCCTCCATAATAGATGAGCAGCTGAGGTAGCAGAGGGCCCGTGAGATGATTGCTGGGGCGTTGAGTTCTATGCCCGTGAGGATTGATATGAGCACCACTGAGGGTGCAATTAGAGTGACAAATAGCACTACTGATGGTGCTGTCCTTGTTGATATGGGCACTACCGAGGGTGACCCGAGTGTTGATTTAGGGGGCTTTGGGAAATCGGACCCACCCGCTTGTTGATGAGTCTTTGGCGCTATGCACCACAGGTTTGCTTCACCCAATCCATTATCTTTACTATTTTTGTATGCATTGGGGACAATCGCAACTATTTTTGTTGGGGGTGGGGTAAATGGATTATGAGTGATAGGGTGGTGAAGTCTGAGTAACCCAACTAATAATCCTCTCTTAGGGTTTTCTTGCCTGTGTTCTTTTCCCTCGAGAGACTGTTTAATTTGTGTTGAACCGACATGTGCTAGGATCGTATGTGTAGAAACATGAAAAAGAATGAAGCATGATGGCTTATGAAAAATGATACTCGTCCAAATTTTGTAATGTGTGCTAGAATTTGTAGGCTAAGATAAGTTGAATGTGTCGGCTCTGAGTATGACATGATAATGAACGAACTTGATGGCATGACTTAAGCTAAAACTTGAACTGAGTAATCTGATAATCTGATAATGAAACTATGTGCCAAGAGTGTGTGAGAATAGTTGATTATTCAAACTGTTTTGTGCCAATCAAGAACTTGCCCTGTTAGTCCTTCTAAGACAATTTACTCTAGAGGCTAGGAAGTGATCATAGGCCCTTGTTATGATACCTTGTTCTGATAAGTCCACAAATTCCTAAAAGAAGAATCCAACCAAATGAAATAAATGCTCAATTTGATCCAAATGCTTTGAGCCTAAATTAGACCATTTCTTTCTAAACCCCTAACTCGCCTTCCCATAATCTACTCTGTTGGCCCCAGTCCCTCCTTAGACATGTGCACCTCGACTTAGGCCAAAAGCCTAAGTTGAGGGTGGCTAATGTAAAGGGTAAATTCAATCTTGGCCCTGACCTCAACCAATGGAAAATCCATAAGTTAAGGGTGGCTATGAAAGAGAAAATCGAAACAAAAATGGGTATGAAAAGAGTTTGATGTTGAAAAAAAAAAAGAAAAAAAAAAGAAAAAAAAGAGGAAAGGATGTGACTTGTTGAAAGCTAAAGAAAAGAATAAAATGCAAGAAAAAAGATGAAAGTGAAAAATAAAGAGCTACAAAGTCTAAAGTTACATCCATGGTTGAAGAAAATCAAGGGAAAGAAGGTAAAACGGTAGGATGTCAAAAATAGGGCAAAAAGAGGTTGAAAGGGTAGTGTAATGTCAAGGAGGGAAGAAAGTCACTAAAAAGTACCCAAATGTACCATACCTGACCCTGAGCCTACGTTACAAGCCAAGAAAGTCCTATAGTGATCCTAGAATCTAGTTTAGAGAGTCTAAGCAGTGAAAATAAAGGTAAGCCTATGGTATTGAGTACTAACTGTACTTGAAGTTACTTCTGAGTTTGAGTGTTGAATGAATCCCTGGACTCAAATTCATATTCATTGTGTGAAAAAGGGATTTCGTTTGAAGTAAGGGCACTCGTTACATTGTCGAAAAGTTAGTACCTTAATGATAGTAAAACAATGTATGTTGTGTGTTGGTTGGTCGATCTTTGTCATATTTTGATCCGCATGAATTAGCTTGTCGAGTCTAAAAAAACAGATTTTGCACCAGAAAAGAGAGTTGAGATAGAGAGCCATATGATTGCTTGTGCTTAAATTGCTTGCTTCTATACAAGTGTCGTTTAGAGTCTTAGTGCGGCTCTTAAGGACAAACAACGAATTTAAGTTGAGGGTGTTGATATACCGTGAGTTTACGGTATATTTTAATAGATTTCACTTAAGAGTTGTGTGTGTCTAGGGCCTTTTTGTATTGGTTTTTATGTGTTTTTATCATGTTTTGCAGGAAAGATGTTTAGGCGCGGAAGTAAAGAGACAACTAAAAGAAATGTAGAAAAGGGCATCTACGGAGGTGATCTATGGACCGTAGGTCCATTGATGCTCCATAGATGGCGACCGTAGATCAGCAGGCAAGGAAAATCAGGGAAATCTGACCAAATGTGGAACCACAGTGGCCATTGACGGTCCGTAGATTGATTTACAAACCGTACTGCTGATCCGTAGATTGATACTGCGAGGGTTCCAGTACCTGATCTTTGAAGATTCTAAGTGTGGAGCTACGAAGAGGAATTGACGGACTGTAGATCGATCTACGGTCCGTACTACAGTTCCGTCGTTTGATTCAGAGAAGCTAATTTTTGGAAGCTGAAATATTTTCTAAGTCCTGGCTGACGGAAGGGACTCACGGACCGTAGATCCATTGACGGTCTGTGAGTCACTCTCGTGGAATGAAGACGTGTGCCTAAACAAACTTTCCTTATTTTGTTGCCCTTTTAATTAAGGACTCGTTTTTCTAGAAATAGGGCATGCAAACCTCATTTTTAGGGGTTAGAATTTATTACTTTTATTCTAGTTCTTGACTTGGGAGATTAACTTGCAACTTTAGCAATTCTTAATTTCCTAAGGTCGTTTTGAAGACTTTGGTGTTGCAATTTAATTTGAATTTCTGGGTTTATTATTCCTCCGACGTAAGTTCATAATTCTTTCATCTAAAACAATGGATTGTGTTCATATGATTATGGGTAACTAAACTCCACAACTAGAGTTGTGGGAACCATGAGCGATTAACAAAGTATGAATAGTAACTAAGAAATTCTCGAATAGTGTTGTTGCATGCATTGATAATTTTTTCATTTAGAAGTCTTTTTAACGAGTGCATACATTAGAACTCGCCTTGTTGCTACTTGTCGAACAAAGGAGGTAATCAACAAGAAAAGAATTATCAACAAAGATTTAGTGTGATGCTATCTAATAGGCTAGTGTCGGTTGGTGCGAAGTAATAACTAAGCCAAACATCGATGTGATGTCTAATATGAGGTAAAGGTAAGGGTTAGTAAATTATACACACGTAGCCGGACCAAGGTGCGGGCTGAAATTCTCTAGATGTCGGACCAAGGATTTAGAGATACCTAACTTATCACTTTGCATGTAGTACACTAGGAAAGGATTGCTATTACTAGGATTATTGCGTTAATGTAGGTAGGTACCCTAAGCATGGCTGGGGGAACTTGTGACAACTCGGCTGAGACGAGCCAAGAAGTCGAGAGGGACTTTGAGTTAACCGCATTGTAACTCAGCTGAACGAGTTGTCCACCAAATTATCAGAGGTGGAAAACTAGTGCAAGAGTCAAGGGAGGTATATACCTCTTCACGAAGGGAATCAGTCTAGAGATAGGGAGAACAATCACGTCGAGGACACACTCCAAATCATTCTCCAAAAGATCACCGAACAAGATCAAATGTTGGAAGAGATGAATGAGAATATTGAGGTGTTAAATTAAATGGTTGGCTCTCACTCTAGATCGATCCAACTGATTAGGACACTCATGAATTATGTGGTGCCTCCTCTTCACCCAAATGAACTATTGGGGTTACCTAGTAACACTAGGGACAACCCCACCAATAGAATGTGATTGGGGACTCACGTCGTGCCACGACGTTAAAAAAGGTGCTTCTTTAGAGGCAACCCAAGTTTTTAAATGTTTTTTTTGCTTTTATAAATAATGGTGTGTTAGTGGAGCAGGTTTAGAAGCTGAAAGTGTTTGGAAAATATAGATTGGCGAGTGAAATGGTCAGTCGGTGGATCTCCAAAGAGGTAAGCGATCCCGACTTGACCCGCCATTTGGCTCAATTTAAGTTCAAACCAGAGCCTGTAAAACTCGGCGAACTTACGAAGCAGTTTGGCGCGTCGCCGATAAGGTCAGTGAACTCGATGTAGACCGTTGTCTTGACCCCCAAGAAAGTAAAAATTTTAGCATTTTGCGGGCAAGTGACCACTCGGCGACTCGCCGAGTGGATCATCGAGTGCGACTAATGTCGCCAAATGGGCGCGAACTGGACGGTTTATAATGGCCAAGAGACTCAACATTTGAAAGTCTTCAATTTCCCTCGCTCTTAAATCTCATAAACTCACACTAAGGTAGTATTTTCTTTATTTTAGCGTTTATGTAGCATTTTGGTTTGTTGATTTGTGCTCAGAGTTGGAATACTTTGCCGCCTAGGTTTTCAATTGCAATTTTATCGGCATCAAAGGTTGGTTTTCGAATCTCGAGTTTACATTCGAAAATTGTTTACTCATTTGGAATAATTGTCTCTTAGTGATGTGTGTTGGGCCTCTCTGATAAGATAAGAATGTGAAATGCCTATTTTTGACTTGAAAATCTTGCCCGTAATGTTTGATTGTCGAATGCCCACAGCTTTTGTGCTTCTTCATGAGTTGGATTGTGATTCTGTGTTTTTAAATTGATTGGGTGAAGTTTGAGTAGCCCGCGTTTGTGCTAAATGTCAAAAATTTGTGCAATGATCGAGCGGGTGACACCACGCTTAAGAGCAAATATCGTAAAATGGCCAAATTCGAAAAATCCGAGAGAAATCTGAGTATTCCGGGGTGATGGGTAGTATGGGTCTTGTTTGAATTTCCTTAGTGCATGCTTTGATTTCAATTTAGGGGGTTGCAGAGTTGAATTCGAGAAGATGGGTTGAAAATAGGCACGTTGGGTCATTCGATGAGCTCGCCGAATCACTCGGTAATTACNCGTAAAATGGCCAAATTCAGAAAATCCGAGAGAAATCTGAGTATTCCGGGGTGATGGGTAGTATGGGTCCTGTTTGAATTTCCTTAGTGCATGCTTTGATTTCAATTTAGGGGGTTGCAGAGTTGAATTCGAGAAGATGGGTTGAAAATAGGCACGTTGGGTCATTCGATGAGCTCGCCGAATCACTCGGTAATTACAGACTCAAACCACAAACTCAATGCCAGCTCAGTCACCACCTCCAGTGGCCCCTGCACTCCCTATAGTTCCTCCACCGAGGTTGTTAAATAGATTGAAAGGTGATGGCTTACAGACCATCATAGAGGAGAAGTTACTATCTATGTAGGGCCTGGAAGGCAAGCATCCTAATGTGCTTGAAACATTCTGATATGATGGATTCTAGTAGTTAACAAGGCCTCGAGGCCCTTACATTCCTCCTTGGGTAAGAGTGTTTTACACTGCTTATGAGGAGTTGGTGCCTAAGAATAAGAAGAAGGCAAGTGAGTTTCGACCGGTGAAGTCAGTCATGGTCAAAGGCAAGGAAGTGGAGTGTCACAGTGAGCATATTTATGTTGTATTGGGTAGACCGTTGCACTCTGTACTTCCTTATGAGGGGTTGCCGAACATTCATTCCCTGGATGATTTGAAGGGTTGGTTGTCTCCGATGATTTATGACACCACCCCGAGGTGGATGGATGTAGGGGCTTCTATTGAGAAGAGGGACATGAAAATCGCCTCCAGGTTCTGGTTTGGCTTCATCAGTAGCACCATAATGCCATCCAGAATGATTCTATTCATCGCCATCCTAAGGCGGCTTCTTTATCATAGCCAGGAGGGAGATCGATCTAGGACTGCTGATGTCACAAGAGATGGCCATGAGAGCCAAACAGAAGCTGACGTCTCTGCTATTTCCAGTTCTGGTCATTAAGCTGTGCCAACGAGTTAGAGTACCTCGTGACACTACGAGGGATGTTGAGGTCACCCCGTCTTCCTCCACCGATATCCGGCATATTGAGGCCGAGTTCACATGAGAGGAGGTTGACATGAGGAGAGCAGCTCCAGCAGACACTTCTCCAAAGGTGAATGTTGGCTCATTACCAACAAAGGCATCTTCGCCGACTCTGTCCTCTGAGACCTCAGATATACCCACTACTTCTTCCTCTTCCTCACATGCTCAAGGCGCTTCCTCATCCTCCCAGCCTGCCAGGATTACTCAGGCCATGATCCTAAAGATAGGGCAGTTGTCATATTCAGCTAATGTGAGAGCTACCGATTGGAGAGATCCATCCCGAGGATGATTGACAGTGCCATCTTGGCTGCACTGACCCCCCTTATGGCCTTTGTTGGTGATCTGGCTACCAGAGTCACTGCTTGTGAGATCAGACGGGGGGAGACATCTGGAGTTTCGACTTTAAAAGCTAAAGTAGAAGAGTTAAGAAATGATGTAGACTATTTGAAGGCCACAAACTTCACTTCATTGATGCAGGATGCAGATGATGAGGATGCTCCTGATACCTCAGGTATTCCTCCGGCTATCACCGGAGATGTGCAGGGGGATGGCACAAAACATGCAAAGTCAGATGCAGAGATCGACGTGGAGTTGATATCAGTACACGCTGATGAGACACATCAGAGCAGAGATGAGGACTTATTCAGAGAGTTGCCAGATCTTATAGAGACTGTTATGCAGTCGATGATCCAGTATTGCCGACTGAGACGTCCACAGCAGCTCCTAGTGGATCTAGCATTGCTATTCCGTTTGAGATTACTCCAGGCACAAATTCCCATATACAAACTGCTACACCAACCAGCGAGACCGACGGAGAGAGAGACTTCATAGATAGGACCTTTCTTTACCTCCCTCTCTGTCTTATTATATTTTCACTTCTGGATACTTTTATTTGCATTTGAAGACAAATACTTTTTTAATTGTGGTGGGGTGAGGCCCACATTTTTTGTGTTGATAGTTGTGTTTTGTGTATATATTTGGGTTGTTCTGCTTTAAAATTGTATTTTATCTGTTTCTGTGGATGATTGAGCTTATGTCTCCTTTTATTTTATATTGCAAAATGATTTTTACCCGTCCGAAAATTTTTGCCACCTCTTGTGTGATGAATATGGCTGTTCTTTGGCAAAATTTAAGTCTCGGTCCCGATCAATACCGATGACTTGAATAGTGCTCTCAATAGAACGAACATGAATGCACGGCTACGATGAGGCCAAATAAAGTTGCGTAGACAATGTGTGAACTCTTTGCATCTCGTTTTGACTAGCCTAGTATCGAATTGAGTCTCTTGTAATGACCGTTGTACACTAGCGAAAGTGTGAAGTCTTGTTTGACTTTAGTGTCGATGCCTAGTGTGTTGAGCTTACTTTGAAACATGCATGATAGAACCTAGAATTTTCCCCGTTGGTCCAGGCGACTAAGTAAATCTTTCTCTTGACATGATCTTAGGCAATTTTGAAGAGTGTGAGCCAATTTGACATATACCTCTTTTGTGGCCTACCTTGTGGGTGTGTGAATCTGTCTTGAACACCCCTTGAACCTTAACCTTCTTTGGCAAGAAACTTGATGAAAACTAGACCTTTCTTAATCTATTACCTTTAATCCTCTTGATTTGTGGTTTAAAGAATAGCCAACTTAGGCCAAAATCCAAAGTTGGGGGTGTGGTGAAAAGAAAAGGGAAAGTCAACAAGTGCAAGGAAAATCTCCATTAACCCATGGTGTTGAGAAAAAAATGGAACCCCTCCATATACAAAAAAAGACAAAGAAAAAGAAAAGGAAATAAGGAAAAAAAAAGAAAGAAAGCTGTGGAATAAAGTACTAAAGAAATTGGGATTCCAAACAATCCATGGGAAATAAATAATAGGATGACCTATAATGCACTAATGAAAATGATGAAGGAAAAAGAAAGGAAGTATTGAGAGCACCACATTTCATGAGGATAAAAGTCACTGAGCCTACATGACCATACCTTTGCACTCAGCCCCCTTACAAGCCTTAAAAAGACCTTTTCACTCTTGAGTGAGCTGAAACAAATGACGATTAGAAAATACGGGAAAATCTATGGGTGAAAACATGCATTATTTTCATCTTTGTGAGTTTGAGCGTTGCATCTGATTCCTGACCTTTAAATGATTAAATCATCATGTGCGAATATGGAATCATTCTTCTGTGAGGGCAGTCGAACACTTTAGTTGAGCTTGAACTTGCATTTGAGGCAAGTATTGTGACCATGAGATTCTTTGATATTGGTGAGTCACTACTTGAACCTTTGAGTGCACAATAGATCTTTGAATAAGTAAATTGAGTCTTGTTGTGTGCATTCATGATCGAGTCTTGTGTAGCACTGTTCAAAACACCCTTTCTGAACGGCTGAACTTGAATTTGCTTGAGGACAAGCAAAAGTTTAAGTTGGGGGTGTTGATGAGTCCACAAATTAGACTCATTTAGGGCTATATTTAATAGAAATTGTGTCCTCAAATGCTTATTTTATCTCGATATCTGATGAAAACCTTTAAGTTTCAGGTATTTGAAGTTTGAGGGAAAGCATTGACACTATCGAGCAAAAAGGAGAAAAAGAAGCTAAAAGAATGAAGAAATGAAGATCTACGAATCGTCGAATCCATTTGGCGAATTGCCAATAGATCGCATATTTGCCTTTTGTTCCAGTGTGCTGAGCCCCGAAGGAAAAGAGTAAATCGGCGGTGAAAAGGAGCAGTTGGCGTATGGTCGAGCGACTCCGTGAGGCAGTGCTACATCACCCAATAAACTAGGACACAAAGATGTTGAAGGAAACAAATAAAAGGTGAAGAAGTCGACAAAAAGGTGGATCGCCGAGTGCATCGGCGATCCAGGCTAACGTCGCTGAAGTATCCTTCGAAGCACATTTTCTTAAAACTATAAATACTATTTCAGTGTTTATTCTTAGGAGCGAATTTTACCTTGTTTTACCTAGTTTTTAGATTATTATGTTTTGGATGGAGTTTTTGGAGATATTCTCTCTAAGTTTTGGAGAGGGTTATTAAGAACTTGGAGCTTTCCAGGGTTTCATCTTCAAGAAATTGGACTTGGGTCTCTTGGTTTCTACACCTTTGGCTTGTTTTGAGACTTAATCTTGTATACCCATTGATGGAAACTGATATTGGTATACGTCTTTATCTCTTTTACATACATAGCTAAAACCACAATTCTTGGGGTGTGATCTTGTGAATATAGGTTAGATTAGTTGTTGGGTCTTACTTGCTGATAGTCTATTTGTAGTTTAAATGTGATTTCGGTTAGTGGTTGTGGATGAACTTAATGAGGTTGTAGTTGCAAATATAATCTCATATATGTGTTTTCGGCTTTCTCAAAAGAGAGGTCGTAAAACTAAGACTACTAAATTGATGGCCAGTGCGAGTGGGTCGACATGAGGTTCAGCTCGAGAGAATGAACCATAGTCCCATGTCCACATACTCAGCTTGAAAGAGTGAGTGGGTTAAGGCGGAGGCTGTTCTTTATGCGGCAAGTGGGTGTCCGAGAGGAACCCGCTTGCAACGGGGTAAGTTGCTCGAGAGAGAGCTTATCCCCCTTAAAGTCTAGCCTAGTCATAATTACTCTACAAGTTCTCTATCAAAAACATGTACCCAATGATTTAGTCTATCATGTATTCCATTCACATCCCATGAATCCCCATTTCATCTATTAGAACTCTTTGTTAAATTTTGTGTTTTTACTTACATGTGACAAAACCCCCATTTGATACTTGACGCTTGCGTCACCCTTCTAAATTTGTTATGTTTTCATTCGCCAAAGTCTTTAGCTATGGTTAGTTGTAGCACTTTCGCACTTAACCACTAATTTTCAAGCCCACTCCCTTGGGACTCGACCCCAACCCTTGGTTGTGTTACTAAACTATTGTACGATTGTTGACACTTGCATCGGGATTTGTGTCTTGATTACGCAAACATCAACGCCCATGACCTACGGGGCATAGGTTGATCTAGGGGGCGTCGATAGGGGTCGTGGATCAAGCTCTTTTGACAGCTTTTTGGGCAGTGTTGGGGTCCTCCTCAAGGACCCCTTGGGTGGTCCTTGGGGAGTCGTACTTGGACGTTTTCCCTAAACATGTCGTTCTAAGTACGGGAGCCATTTATCTTGATTTTAACCCTCGTACGACACACCAAAACTCCACTACAAGACTCTACACTACACTAGTTTCCGGGCGTTATAGTCGTATCTTCACATTTAACCCTTAACTTCCTCAACCCTCACTCGGGAAACCATTTAAAAACATTTAATCAAGTTTCCAACTTCAAACTCACATGTGAGGATCTAGTTTAACCTATTCGTTTCCATTAGACTCTAGCTTGGTCTCACTAGTTTTCCGGGTTGTTACATTTTTTCTTTCAGTTTCATCTAAAGAAAGAAACTCATATTCTTTTTTTTTAAAAGAAAATTAAATTTAGTTTTTTTAAAAGAAAAACATGCAGATTAAAATAGGAGTAGTCGGGGGTGGATTTAGGAGAGGGTGTTTATTCTAATCCTTTCAGCAAAAAAAAAGATTATATATATATAACAAGTTTTTTTAGTGTGTGCATATAGATTTAATATTCTCTGAACACTAAACTAGATGTTGGTTCAGTAGCAAATTCAAAATTTATCTTAATGTTCTAAATTCAAATTTTATACACTATACTTTATTTTTTCAATGTATCTTAGACTTCTCATGAAAAGTGAGGTTTTAAGAATGAATAATGTGACCATAGGTGCATAACTGCTCATTCTGTCTCGTCTTATGTGAATGCATTTGGAGTATGAGAGTCAAAATATTTTTTTTTGAATATAAGGTCGGTTGTAAGTTCTTCAAATTTTACAAATAAAAATTGCATATTTGAGAACTACTTTTAATTTTCTTCATCCCAATTTATATAACATTGAATTCGGTGGTGAGAGTGAAATAAAAAAGGATTTAACTGTGATTTACTCATATGACTTTTAAATATTTTAAATTATTAATCATTGTTACTTATATATTGTATGTCCTAATTTACAATAATAATAAAAAGTTTGGCCTTTAAAATATTGATATAAAAAATCATATTGAACTTCTGATTAATGAAGAGGATTTCCCAATTCAAAATTCACATAATCTTGCTTTTAGGTAATTAGTTAGAGTAATGAATATATTAGTCAATGATATAATAATTATTTTTCCAATTAAATTTTTGGATGCTATTTAAAATGACTATTGAAAGATTGTCACGCCATACTTGATACTTGCATCATTGTATTTGGTTTCTTTGGACTATTGTAATTGATATGCAAATATGTAGCTAAAATGTAAACTATAACCATATCAATTCAAAATATTAATGTTAACTAAATTATGCATTTTTAAGATTTTTTTTGTTGTGTGTATTAGAAATTCTGATTCAACTAACAAATTTTATTTTATTATGTATGTAATTGACAAGTAATATAATGGATTTCCTTTCGATTAACAATGTCATATGCCTTTTAACATGGCTTATTATATTTAATCCTAGAATTTTTATTTTTAAAAGAACAATAATTTTTTGGTTGTTTTGAATTATTACCAAATTAAATATGAATGTACCATTCTCCACCTACCAGAAATAACACATAGAAATATTTCTTAACTAAAAGTGTTTTTGGTTCAAGGGATGAAAACACTATTTTTGTTTCGGAAAATAAGTAATTTAGTATTAATTTTTTTTTTGTCAATTTAGTCCATATTAAGTGAATTGTTGGGGTTGACATGTCCCTTAAAAAAATATTGAAGGACATAATTTTTTAAAAAAATAAACAACTTTTACACTATTACCCTTTTGATTATTACTAAACTATTATACTAGATAATGTAAAGGAGTTAAGAACCCCATTAAAAGAAGGATACATATGGGAAAAAAAGTCTCAACCATTTTCTTGAATTTTAAAAAATCCACTTATTTTGAATTATGTAAAAAACTTCAACAATTCACGTAATCTAAACCAGAAGGAGTATTTGGCAAGTGCATTAATAAATTTCACCCTAAATCATCTACATATAGCCTAAAGAATAATGAATTTGGAAAGCAAGTCATTTTTTTGTTTCATTTTCAAGCCATTTAAATGTATTTCTAAAACAACTCATGTCACGCCCGCAGCGTACACCCTGGGTGGGGCTGGCCATTAAGGAAAACTCAAGTCTTTAACATATGAAATGAAAATTTAAAGACAACTAAACTACTAACTGTCTGATTCTCTATCTGTGAAGCCTCTAAACAACTGAGAGGGATGTCGGGACAGGCCCACGACATCCTAAAGAACTAGCTAATAAAATTGAAATCAATAAAAAGGATCCTCCGGAATGCAAGAGGCTCGCTAACAGACTCTAAACTGCTCACTGGATCAACGATGCACTAGATGCTGATCCTAGTTACCTGCGTCTGCATCATAAGACTATGCAGGCCAACTGGCATCAGTACATTGAATGTACGAGTATGCGAGTTGGAATGCTAAACACAACTTAAGCTTGAAAAGAATCTGAAAGGAACTGAAGAACTTACATGGCTCAACTCAACACAACATAGTTGAACTCATTTCAATATAAAGCAGTTTAAAAACAAGTGCAATATAAAGAAGGGAGAAGGGTCTAAAATACCCTTATAGTATCAAAATTGAGACAAAAATACCCCTTGTTTACCTTTTGGCCTCAAAATACCCTAGGGGTTAACCTTTAGGGACCTATTTTTACCTTTTGACTAACAGACTACTTAGTAAATTTATTTAATTATTTCATTTATTACGTGTCATGTTGTAATTGGTTGGAAATTTAATTAATTAAAGCCTAATTTGTTTGACCCAAACCACCTTATCCACCCGGATCCACCCGACCCATCTTCAAAATACCCAACTCATCCAAATAAAACACCCATTACCCATTTCATTAAACAAAACCCTAAACATTTCCCCCAAACTTCATCTGTTAGTCCTTGAAGCTCTTTTGTAAATCATCTTCTTCATTAGATTTGTTAAATTTTGTGTTGTTTCAATGGTGACATCTCCTTCTGTTTCTTCTCCTCAACAAGTTGAGTCTCATACATGTAAGTGTGGATTGATAGCAAAATATTTTACTGCTATGACCCGTGAGAATGGTGGACGTCGATTCTTCAAATGTTGTCGTCTTGGCTCATTCTCTTGTGGTTATTGGATTGGATCGATAGTAAACTTCCAAGTCATGCGTCATTGATGACTCACAACCAAAAGATTGAATTAGATTCAATTCGGAAGGAAAGAAACCGATTGAAGAAGATCCTAAAGGAAATAGGTGGCATTGAAATTCATAAACCAAACATTGGTTCTAACTTGAATGATATGATTTTTTTTGAAAATTCAAATTTGGAGGATAAAGTTTCAAACTTGGAGTTGGAACATCATATTGAATGTTCTAGTTTGAAGAACTTAGATGATAATAAATTGAACTGGAAATTGAAAGGGTTTCAATTGATAAGCTTGCTTCTGATCTTTTGGGATATTATTGTTGGTTTTGTAGTTTCCAAGTTGATGTAGTGTATTTTAGTTATGTTTGAACTTCTTTTCTTGGATCGTTTGTAATGTGTAGTCGTGAGTAGTTTGGTGTAGCTCTGTTCTAGTAGTGTGTAGTCGTTAGCAGTTTGGTGTAGCTCTATTCTAGTAGTGTGGTGTAGTCGTTAGTACTTTGATGTAATGTTAGCAATCTGCCGGTTACAACTGATGTAATGCCATCGTGTTTTGCTTGTTGAAAGTTGTTAGCAATCTTGTTGATCTCTTGATTGTAATGGAAAAGTTAGCAATCTTGTTAATGTTAGCAATCTGCATTTTTACCATTTACAGAATATGCATTTTTACAGCAATCTGCAAATTTTTACAGCAATCTGCAATCTGCAAATTTTTACAGCATCTAAATTATGGATTGCTTTTCAATTTTACACAAATGCAGGTTAACAGTATAATATGCTCTCTGCCATTTTGTCGTCTGTACAACTTAGTAGGCAACTAAAATTAAAGAAACACTCCCAACAATAGAAATTATCAACTCACTCTAGTTCAAAAGAAATATCACTAGGGATTCACAACTCACAAGATCTCTTAAGCCTACCATCAAGACATCTTCCCAGATAAAGCAACATACATAATGTAACTGGAAAACAAAAAACAACAACTACATAGATAAGTAGTAATGACATTGTCATATATTTTGAACCCACAAAAACTTACAAACACTTGTTCAAGACAGAGTAATATCAAAAAAGTCAAAATATTAAGTTTCATCATGCCATTACATAACACTGGAAAATAAAAAACCGACTTCATAATGCAACTACTTCTTCCCACCCCTCTTTGCCTTCAATTTGCCAATTCTTTTCTCCTTTACAACTATCAACTGATCTGAATTCATAGATTCTTTTCCTTTCTTTGCCTTCAATTTGCCAATTCTGGTCTCCTTTTCAACTGTCAACTGATTTGAAGTCATAGTTTCTTTTCCTTCCATGCCAATTTTCTTTCTGAGTATGGCAGATTAGTTGGAATGCTCACACCATTGTCATCTCCTTTGAAGCCAATCCTCCTAGTACCTGTTTGTTGAATCTGTATCTTTTTAGCTTGAAGCCTAGTCCTAGCTTCAGAAATTGCCTTCGGCCTTAGAATTATCTGCTCGTCTTCACTTTCATGCTCACCTCTATCCTCATCAGCAACTGCACTTGAAGGTGCAACATGTTGCTCATCCTCAGATTCATCAGCAACTATTTTTCTCTTTGACTTTGAAGGTCCAGTAGGTTTCTTTTCAATTTTCTTTGAATTTGAAGGACCAGCAGGTTGGCTACTCTGTTGACTTGAAGAAGCAATAAAGCCAGGAGTAGGCATGAAGACACTACCAGATTCTTCTTGACTGGCTTGGGGTGCTGACATTGGCACATCTTGGGCTGGTTGTTTTGATCTTTGAAGCTATAAAAATGACAAAATTAGTTAGATATTGAATTAACTAGTGTAAATATTGACCAAGTAAAGAAAATTACATACCATAGGACATCTTCTTTGGTTGTGACCTATTGCACTACAATGTCCACATGTCATTTTTAGTCCTTTTCTTGAAGCTGACACACCCCTTCCCTTTTCCTTGCCTAATCCTTTTCTCTCTTTTTCTTAAGTTTTGGCCTGCCTACCAATTTATGTATTTCTAGTGGCTCCATAGCATGAGAAGGATCAATTTCCAGAACTTCTCACCTCTAACAGGTTGTATTTTATGCATGTATACCAATATGTAAGCTTCTCTGGAATACCACCAACTCAACTGATCCAGTGGTTCTTGTTTGTCATGAAGATATGCTTTAATGGCATGAGGACATGGTATACCAGTCAAGTCCCATGTCCTACATGTACACTTCTTCCTATTAAGATTCACCACATGCCTATCTTCACCCTCAACTACCTCATATCCTTGGTCTCCATTAGATTGAACTTGACAACATTGTGCAATGATATTGAAATCATTATACAACTCCATGGCATATGGACTAAAATCTCCTTTCCAATTTTTACCTTCTTCTTCAAGTTTTTGCAACCTATTCATAATCTATATAACAATACAACAGTAAGATCAACATATCCTATCAATATAACAGTCACATCAAACTATATTCTGCTATTTCTATTAAAACACTATATCTATCAATGAAAATAAATTTACAGAGAATTGAGCACTGCTCTTTAAGGCCTTAATCTCAAATGTAAAATTCAGTTCCTGATAAATTCGTTTTGTAAATACCCAAGAGATTCAAATAAAGAAAAACAAGGCCATAGTTCACAACAAAAGCAGCAGAATTTGAAAAGAATAAGAAAAATTACAACTTTGTGAGCCGAAAACTCAAAATCACCAAACTGTAAACAACCCAAACTCTAATTTTCAGTATTATCCCACATTAATCTAACCTACATAGAACCTAATAGTTAGATTAAGATAATATAAAAGATGATAATATAAACAGTAACAACTCACCTTGATTCTAATATTTTCTAACATCTTGATTATAGGTTTTGCCCTTGCTTCTAGAATCCATTTGTTGAATGACTCGGTAAAATTATTCTCACATGAGTGATTTTTGCAGACTGTGTCAAAATAAGCCCTGCACCAGTTTTGTGCAGGGTACCATACCAAATCCTTTGCAGCTTGTTTAGACACAGCACCCATGACTTTTAATTGATCATGAAATTCTTCTTCATAGGTTCTCCAGGCAGACCACCACAGTAACTTTCTCATATGTACACCTTTCCAAGCCTTGCTCCAATTAGCTTCTATGTTCCTTGCACACCATCTATGATGTGCTTTAGGAAACACCTGACTAACAGCATCCAGTAGCCCTTGTAACAATAAAAATCATAACAAGTTAAAGTATTATTTGTATAAGAATTTGAACTGAAAATCAGAAACTTATTAAAATCAGAAACAACTACCTTATGCATATCAGACATGAATGTTACTCCTTCACCATCTGCTAGGTCTAGAGAATTTCTCAGCAACTCAATAAACCATTTCCATATTCTAGATGTCTCTCTGTCCACCACTGCCCAAGCAAGTGTTTCACCGAATCTTATCCCATTGCAACCAACAAGATTCCCTTACATTTTCCTTTTAAAAAAGAACCATCTAGCCCTATAAAAGACCTCAAACCTCCTTTCCAGCCATTTTTTAAAGCTTGAATGCACACATACATTCTTAAGAATCTTCTTTTTCCTTGTTCCAAAGCATCTCTAGATATATTTATGATAACATCAGTACCAGGGTTGCTGTCCCGCAATTCTGCATAGCCCTCCAACTTATTGAATTCATCAACGTAGCTACCCTCCAATTTCTCTAACACAATGCCTTTTAACCATCTTCATCTTGGGATAACTAACGTTCAAATTAAAATTATCATCCAAATCTTGTCTCATATCATTGACACTGTACTTTGGATTATTCTGAAGTTTTTTCTTGAAGTAGTGTGCTAAAGCTTCTTGAGTGGCTCTTCTATTCTTAAAAGCATTTTCACCACATGAGTGTTTGGTGTTCAAGGTTTTAATTTTGAATCCCTGATTTTTCCTATCTTCAGAGATCAAACACTCAAATGGACTACCAATATCACACAAGTATCTCAATCTTGTAAACTCACTTTTTTCAACTTTAAGTGCAACCTTTCTAACAATAGAGTAAAAACTCACAATTCTTTTAGCTTCTTTAAGATCTTTAAAGCACATACCCTTTTCCAACTCTAAGAATCTATCTAGTTTGTCACTGATCTCTCTGTTTTATTCCTTTCTAAAGACTTCCAATTCATCACTATTGTAATCACTAGGAATAGGTTCATTCTGATCCTCATCCTCCTCATATAATTCACAATCAGTTGCTACCTCTACTGGCACAGCAGGGTAAGGCTTGTTCAAGTCACAAATATTAGGAATAACAACAGTAGCTTCACCCTCATCTACAACAAATAATTGAAGGACACTAAACTGACTAGACAGAGCAGATTGTAGAGTCCTAATGCGTGAATCATCCTCAAGAAAATAATATTACCAGTTGACCCTGTTACTAACAGTTGTTTCACAGCCCTAAACCCATATTTCTCAATGAACTCTTAGCAAATGTCAATATATGACAGCAAATCCACATCATAACCATGCCAGGTTTCATCCAATTTTTTAATGTATACAACTTGAGGAGAAAGCACCCACTTGCCCCCATAGTTAAATACTAAATCCACTTTTTCGGTCATTCTTCAAATTTTTTACATGGCAGATAAAAAAAGTGAAAAGGAATTGTCAGCCATAAACAAAACAAGTTATAGGAAAACTAACATTATTTAATTTGAAGATAAAGGTAGTAAAGTTATAGGGACCACTAACATTATTTATTTCAACTTCACATATAATACAACACTAAAACAAGCAAAAAAGTGCACAAATTGGGAACAATAAAGTCATACACATACCAGTCACACACATACCTCACTCGAGAAAACAATCTATAAAGCACGTAAAAGCAATAAAAGGCCCTAACATAAGAAAACAATGTATAATGTCAACACTACACAAACTTCACAACACTATAGTACAATAGACCAAATGCAATCAAAACTCGAATAGAACTAAACCCTAACTATTTACGAATACATTTAATCGAACAATCATTACACAATATTTATCAAAATTATTAAGAGTAAGTCTTCAGTTCTTACTTTATCGGAGTAGCAAATCGATTTCTTCACCTTTTACTTGAACATCGCGGAAGATCCAACAACTGATGAAGGTTGGGGGAAATGTTTAGGGTTTTGTTTAAAGAAATGGGTAATGGGTGTTTTATTTGGATGGGTTGGGTATTTTGAAGATGGGTCGGGTGGATCCGGGTGGATAGGGTTGTTTGGGTCAAACAAATTAGGCTTTAATTAATTAAATTTCTAACCAATTACAACATGCCACATAATAAATGAAATAATTAAATATATTTACTAAGTAGTCTTTTAGTCAAAAGGGCAAAATAGGTCCCTAAAGGTTAACCCCAAGGGTATTTTGAGGCCAAAAGGTAAATGAGGGGTATTTTTGTACCAATTCTGATACTATAAGGATATTTTAGACCCTTCTCCCTATAAAGAAAAACTGTTTAAAACATGATGTCAACTCTATGTGTAGGCAAAGATACATATAACTCTGAGATGTATGTAAAAATACAAATAACGTGATGTATATAAAAATACAAAATACAAAATACTACTGTGGGAGTTTCTCTAACCGACAACCATCACTTAAGAGCTATAGTGATGATACATCACTTTACCTCATGCTGCCAAGGACCATCCTATACATTGCCGGGGGTATAGGACCTAACTCACTAAGTGGATCCACTAGTCTATGCTAGAAGCATTAAAGGATTCATCTAAAACTTATGACCCTTTTCTATCCAAGATGACTACATGGTTTATGGAGACGTGAGTTATCCGAACTCAAGCTGGTCCCCATATCGGTTCTCAATACTACTCCCAAAATATGATCCTAGCTCTTTATGCTTAAAAGCACACTTCTTTCTGTGATTTGATATAGTTGCTCAAAAACATAGCTCAAAGGCTATCTTGGAAATCAAAGTTTCCCCTCTTGCTTTATTGTGAAAGCATTTACTCTTTAACTAAAAACTAGCCCAAGGGCTCTTTATTGAAAAACTAGCTCAAAGGCTCTTTACTGAAAAACTAGCTCAAAGGCTCTTTACTGAAAATCTCAGTTTCCGTTCTTATTTAAATGTGAAAATATTTTAAACTCTTTTGGGAATACATAGTCCCCACATACTTTTGAAGAAATGAACTTCAACTTTACTCTTTACTAAACTCAAAACTTAAGTCTTAAAACAGAGTTAAAACGTTTGTAAAAGACCTTTGGAAAACATTATGAACTTCCAATAAATTGACTCTTGACTTGACTCTTAACTGGTCCTTGAATTGAATTTCGGATTCAAGGATTGTGATTTGTGATTGGAAGGATCTCATGATGTTTAGGACTGATTTTTGATAGCTAAACATGAGAAAATACAAAAATATAAACATTTGAGAGTGGGTCCGCGACGCGGAGAGACATTTAAAATTTAGTTGCGAAATGACTTTTGAGGTAGAACGCTCCGTGACGGCTCCGCATGTGAAACGAATTTTCCCAATTCTGGGGATTGGCTCCGCGACGCGTCACCACTACCAAATTTAGTCCGATGAAATTTCTTCTTTGTTTTTCAGCTCTAAACCCTCTAAACTCCATGGATTCTTTCCCCAAACACTAACAACCGATTATAGGATCAAAGTACATAAGATTCTACTCAAAACACAACTAAAAATGTGAATCAATCTCAAGAAACTCCAATCAACACAACCCACAAGAATTCAAACAAAATTTATCAAGAACACAAGGATTTACTTTCAAATCTAATAACTTCACTGAAATTGAATCATGATTGGCGCGTGGGTGAACTAACCTAACACTATGTGATCTCACATACCTTGTAGGGATCACCCCCGATGAAATCCACAAGTTAATCTCGACGAATCTTGAACGTTCTTCTCATTTCTCCTCTTTTCTCCTTTCTCCAAGCCCTAGCATGAAATTCACTTTTCTAAAATTAACTAAAATATGAATTTACCCTAATTAAACTCCTAAAGTCGAATTACAATAATTAGGTAAGGAAAAGACTAAATTACCCTTCCAAAATCTAGATTAGACTTTCCTTAATCCAACAGCCCAACTTCCAAAGGGCATAACATACTCATACGGACTCGAAATCGCACAAACTCGACTGCGTTGGAAAGATCATTCCAAGAGATTTCCAACCATATCTGAAAGTACACCTAAATCATTGAGCTAGGAGTTATGGCCGTTTGAAGTTGACCAAAAACACACTTTTCCTTACTTGAACAAATTTCCAAATTTTCATTATTTCCAAAAAATGACTATTTCCAGTTCTTAGCTTCTTCCTAGCTATTTCAATTTGTGAGATGTAACAATATCTCCCCCTTGGGAACATTCTTCCTTGAATGAGATTACTCTTACTAGGCTAAGGGTGGTAGCATTAAGTTCAAACACCCAACAAGAAAATGCAAACAAACAACATGCTCACTCATAATTTAAAGAGTACGAAGAAGAGAATTAGGACCTTGGTCTGCATTTTCTACGCACTCAAAGAGATGTGGATATCTCTTCTTCATATTCTCTTCAGCTTCCCAAGTAGCTTCTTCAACAAATTGGTTCCTCCAAAGGGCTTTTACTGATGCAACCACTTTTGTTCTCAATTTGTGAACTTAGCAATCTAGAATCTAAACATGAATCTCCTCATAAGACAAGCTATCCTTGATAACAATATCTTCGGTTGGTATGATCAATGAAGGATCATCCATACACTTCTTCAATATGGAGATGTAAAACACCGGATGAATCGCGACTAACTCTTGTGGTAGCTCCAACTCATAAGCTACATTGTCAATCCTCTTGGATATTCGATAAGGTCCAATATACTCGGGACTAAGTTTCCTCTTCTTACAAAACCTCATAACACCCTTCATGGGTTAGACTTTGAGATACACCCAATCATCTACTTCAAACTCTAACTCCTTTCTCCTAACATCAATGGAGGATTTCTGACGACTCTGTGCCATTTTCAACCTCTCTTGAATGACTTTGACCTTCTCCATAGCTTGATGAACTAAATATGGTCCTATCAATCCTGTTTCACCAACTTTAAATCATCCAATAGGAGATCTACATCTTCTCCCATAAAGAGCCTCACATAGACATTTGGATGCTAGTATGGTAACTATTTTTGTAAGCAAACTCAATGAAAGATAGGTGATCATCCCAATTACCCTTAAAATCAGTCACACAATCTGCCTTGATACCTCAAAACACCATCTCCCCCTTGTTCAAAAGCCATCACTTTCTGCTTATGAACATTTGCCTTTAACTCAAGCAGAATATGATCTTGGTCTTGCTTGCCTTTTATTTCTGACACTAATGATGATTCAGCCCCATTCATCACCACTACTCCTCCATCTGTGGAATCCATAAGTCTGACTCCCAAGTGTGCAAGTCTATGCACCTCCTTTGCTAACTCTTTCTTATCTTGCTCAAACTGGGCGGTACTCCCATAGATAGCAGCTCAAGGCATCAACAACAACATTAGCCTTACCTGGGTGATAAAGAATACCCATGTCATAATCCTTGAGTAATTCTAACCACCTTCTTTGTCTCAGATTAAGCTTTTTCTGACTAAACGCATACTGAAGACTCTTGTGATCGGTGAACACATCCACATGAACACCATAAAGATAATGACGCCATATTTTCAAGGTAAATACTACGGCAGCCAACTTTAAGTCATGGGTTAGGTAATTCTTCTCATTAACTTTTAACTCTCTGGATGCATGAGCTATAACCTTGCCATTCTGTATTAATATGCAACCCAAATCAACTCTAGATGCATCACAATACACTACAAAACCTTGAGTACCTTATGGTAAGGTCAAAACTGGGACAGTAGTCAACCTCTTTATCAATTCCTGAAAGCTTTTCTCAAAACCTTCAGACCATTGAAATTTAACTGTTTTCTAAGTCAACTTGGTCAAAGGAGACGAAATAGTTGAGAACCCCTCTACAAACCTTCTAGAATAGCCAGCCAACCCTAAGAAACTCCTAATATTAGTTGGAGATGTGGGTCTAGGCCAATTGTGCACTGCCTCTATCTTCTGAGTATAAATTTTAATTCCCTCTCCAAACAAAATGTGGCCTAAGAATGCCACAGACTCAAGTCAAAACTCACACTTAGAGAATTTGGCATACAACTCTCTATATTTTAGAGTCAAGATAACTATTATGAGATAGCTAGCATGATCTTCTTCATTTCTTGAATAAATTAGTATGTCATCAATGAAGATGATAACAAACATATCTAAATAATTTTTGAAAACTCTATTCATAAGGTCCATGAACGCTACAAGTGCATTGGTCAAACCAAATGACATGACCAAAAACTCATAATGACCATAACGGGTACTGAATGCTGTCTTTGGAATATCACATTCGCTTACTTTCAACTGCTCCTACAACTCCTTTAACTCTGCTGGTTCCATTCTATATGGCGGAATAGATAAAGGATGAGTGTCTGGGAGAACATCTATACCGAACTCTAGCTATCTCTCAGGAGGGACTCAGGGTAGATCATCTGGAAAGACTTCTGGAAACTCTTTTACTACTGAAACTGGCTGATTAGGAGGTATCTCAATACTAGAGTCATTAACACAGACTAAGGGATAGGCACACCCCTTGGAAACTAAATTTATCGCCTTAAGGTGCGAAATGAAATGACCCTTAGGCACTGTTGAACTACTACTCCACTCTATGACTGGCTCATTAGGAATCTGGAAATTGACAACTCGAGTTCTACAATCTATTGACGCATAACATGCATGAAGCCAATTCATACCTAGAATGAAATCAAAATATACCATGTCTAACTCAATTAAACCAGCCATGGTGTCTTTGTGATTGACGGAGATGGGGCAATCACGATAAATTGGCTCAGCTAGAAGAGACTCCCCAACAGGTGTAGAAACACAAAAGGGTTCACAAAGTTTTTCAGGAAAAACATCAAAATTATTTGCAACATATGGGGTTACAAAAGATAAACTTGCTCTTGGGTCTAGCAAAGCATAAACATCAAAAGGAAAGACTTTGATCATACCAGTGATAACATCTAGAGAGTTCTCTTGATCTTGACGATTAGTGATTGCATAAAGACGATTTGCTCCTCTGTCAGTACTGGAAGTAGCTCCTCTAGGTGCAACCATTTGTGGTGGAGCAACTGATGAAGATTGGGCCCTATTGCCCTGATTTCCACTACCTTGCATGTTCTTTGGGAACTCTATCATGAAGTGACCCTCTTGTCCACACTTGAAACAACCTATCTGACCATCACGACACTTACCTTGGTGGGTTCTACCACACCTAGCACATGTAGGAGCCTAGTTACATCCTTGTGCCACACTACCCTGAGACTGTGTAGGTCTAGCTCTGAAGTTCTGCGAATTCTTGCCATTATACTCATCTTTGTTTCTGGGTGCAGGTGCACTAGCAAATGATGGAGCAGGTCCCTTTTTCTTTTGCTGAAAGGACGACCGATTAACGTTACCCTTCTGCTGCCCGGACTCATTCCTGGTCTTAGCTTTCTTATTTCTAAATTTCTCTTTATCACTCAGCTTCTCTTCCTCAACCTGCTGCACATAAACCATCAACCGCGAAATATCCATGTCACCTATTAGCATTGCAGCCCTACCTTCCTTATTCGATAGATGAGACAACCTAACAACAAACAAGCTCATCTATTCCTCATGTCCGCAACCATCTCCGGAGCATAACGGGATAGTTGGGTGAACTTCAGCCCATATTCATGAACACTTAGAGAATCCTGCTTAAGTGTGAGGAACTCACGTACCCTGGCCTCTTTCAATTCTCAGGGAAAGAAAAGCCCTAAGAAAGCTTCCTCAAAATAGGACCAGCTCGCAAGTGGTTCATCCTTAGCTCTACCCCCTTTCAACTGAACCAAGTCCTAGCAACATTCTTCAGTTGATATGCAGCCAGTTCAACTCGTTCAGTATCAACAACATGCATAACCTCAAATACCTTTTTCAACTCATCAATAAAGTTCTCGAGATCCTCAGTAGTGCTCAAACCAGTGAAGCTTGTAGGATCCATCCTCAAGAACTCTCAGATCCTAGAAGTATCAGTCACTTCTTGTCTAGCTCCTCTCTTTTGCCCAAGCTGATTAGTCACAACTTGACTGAGCAACCTTATTGCTTCCCTGAACTCACCATTTGTGACTTCTCCTTGAGGTTGCACTTAAGGTGCAGTTGGTAACTCTTGCTCCTCAATATTACGCCTAGCAGGGCGACCTCTGACAGCTTTTCGTAGAGGCATAATTATCTGAAAATACGTGCAAGCACGAATTAGAAGGAAACCTTTTAGAGATCAAACTCTAACGCACGAAATGAGTGTGAAAGAAGTGAGAAATTTTCCTAAATGTTGCAGCCTCCTAATTATAGATGTGGCGCGCTTCACACCGATAACTAGGACTCTACAGACGCAACTTCATAGACTCCCTAGGACTCTTGAACTCTGTGCTCTGATACCAAGTTTGTCATGCCCTGAGCCTACACACTGGGCGGGACTAGCACTTGAAGACCATTTTTGGTCCCAAGTGAACCCTTGCCTGGCTTACTTACTGAGCGGAAGACTTAACTCATCACATATACTATTATAAAGAAACTGGAATGTTATAAAGGAACATTCAACTTGCCATTAAGGCAAACTCAAGTCTTTAACATATGAAATGAAAATGTAAAGACAACTGAACTACTGACTGTCTATCTATGAAGCCTCTAACAAATGAGAGGGATGTCGGGACAGGCCCACGACATCCTAAAGAACTAGCTAATAAAATTGAAAGCAATAAACGGGATACTCCGTAATGCAAAGAGGCTCACCAACAGACTCTGAAATGCTCACTGGATCAACAATGCGCTGGATGTTGATCCTAGTTACCTGGGTCTATGTCATAAGACGATGCAGGCCAACTGGCATCAGTACATTGAATGTATGAGTATGCGAGTTGGAATGCTAAACACAAGTTAAGCTTGAAAAGAATCTGAAAAGAACTAAAAAACACACCTGGCTCAACTCAACTCAACATATCTGAACTCATTTTAATGTAAAGTAGTTTTAAAACAAGTGCAATATAAAGAAAATTTGTTTAAATCATGATGTTAACTCTGTGTGTATGCAAAGATACATATAACTCTGCGATGTATGTAAAAATACAAATAAACTGATGTATAAGAAAATACAAAATACAAAATGCTACTGTGGGAGTTTCTCAAACCGACAACCATCACTTAAGAGCTATAGTGATGATACAACTTTCCTTAATCCGGATTAGACTTTCCTTAATCCAACATCCTAACTTCCAAAGGGCATAACTTGCCCATACGAACTCGGAATCGCGCAAACTCGGCAGCGTTGGAAAGATCATTCCAAGATATTTCCAACCGTATCTGGAAATATACCTAAATTATGTTGATATAGGATTTATGACCGTTTGAATTTGACCAGAAACTCATTTTTCCTTAAACAAACTTCAGATTTTCATTATTTTCAAAAATGACTATTTCCAGTTCTTAGCTTCTTCCTAGCTATTTCAATTTGCTAGATGTTACAACTCAAATGACATGTCTTTAACTTGTGTATCAAATATCCCTATTGAGAGGGGCCATATAAATCACTCTTCCTCTTTTTTTTAACTCAATGAGTGTAACACCCCATCTCCCCCATCGTTTGTACAAACAAGTTCGCATCGACGAACCTATTATGACTTAGGAGAATAAGGTCATGATCAAGCCTAAGGATAAGGGGTCCAAGAATATATACACATAATGTATTAAGCTAAGGTTAAAGTGTTTAGATTTGGGCAGAAATAAGGAATGAACCAAGTCACCTACTAGCTTGACCTATGTGCTTTACCTATGTGCTTCACCTACTAGCTTGAGCTATGTGCTTCACCTACTAGCTTGACCGATGTGCTTCACCTAGTATATTGACCTATGTGCTTCAGCTAGTAGCTTGACCTATGTGCTTCACTTACTTGATTAGATGTGCTACTTGCTTAAGATCCACCTACGTGGTTTGAGAAATATTCTAGAAGTGGGACATAAAAGAAGTCCATACTATATAGGTATTTAAGTCAAGGATAGCTACATAAGAAGACCATGTGAAGGAGCGACCCACTTTGGACAAATGTTTCAGGAATACTTCAAGGTTAAGCAGCCTAGGGCGGTTGAAGGCCTTTTAAGGTCAAATGTTAGATCTTTGTTTTATTTTTTTCACTTTGCTCTTCGATGTTTTCTCTCAACCACAGCCAAAACCGTCTCTCCTCTCTCTCTCTCAATTTGTTCATGTGGTTTTCATACCAAAAAAGTCCCAAAACAGTACCCTCTCCTCTTAGCTTCAAGAAATTTGAAGGTTTACTTCAATGAGATTTAAAAAAAGAAGAAATCAACAGTTATTGCAGCCAAGTTTTATTTTTGGAATTCAAGAAAAGGGGGGTGGAAATTTCTCTCCAATTAAGACATGCTGAGAAGGCAATGTGTGAAAAAGGGCACCCTTGAGTAGAGGGTTTGCAAGCTTGCTGCCCGACTAAGGTTTTGGAAAGGCTAAATCATGGTAATACATAGTACTGGTTGGGAGAAAAGGTATGTAAGGCTAAAAATCTCTTCCGTTGTTAAGGAATGAACCCTTGTTACATATATCTCTTATATAAATAAGAAACTAGATTACACATGTAAAGAGTGTTCATATGTTCAATACACATTTTGTCCATACACTGCCTAATAGCTTCAATTGTCCATTTGATCATATATTTCATTTACACAAATGATCACATGTTACTTTCATTGGATACCACTCCCATTGTACGTAGTCTATAATTTTACCTCATAGAATATTTACTGGTCACATTATACAATTCATATGTTGTTAGTTGGAATGCAATTCTCCCTGATTTGAAACTGCCCAGTGCATCATTAGTTCCCATGTTCACGTACCATTTTATTTCATATCATCTACTAAGTATTTAGCTATTACATATTCTTATTAAGATATTCCTTACCTCATTGTTTGAGGAGTTATATGTCTTAACTTGATATACACATATGTTTCCATTTGAAATGTTTAAATGTTCATTATGTCATTTAAGCTCTAAATAATACAAATGTTACATTTGCTACTGATGTTAATGTTGCTGCCTCAAGTGCATATTCACAAGTCTTCTACTACTGGTCCATAGTTCCAAATCTCAACAATGATTATGACCACCAAAACAACAATCTCAAAAGAGTTATGAATATCAAAACAACAATCTCAAATATTAAAGAATCTAAGTGAAACAATCTGTATAATCATGGGTGGCAGCCCAGGGGAAAATGCCTAGCATGGGTCGATCCCAATTGTTATAGAAGGGTGGTAGCTCAGGGGAGAAAGCCTAGCATGGGCTGATCCCAATTGGTATAGAAGGGTGGCAGCTCAGGGGTGAAAGCCTAGCATGGGCCGATCCCAATTTGTGTAATAATGAGGACCGCATCCCAAGGGTTAAAATGCCTAACTTCAGTCATCCTCTTCTACCACTAATCAACTGGTCATATGTATCACATTCCTTATAAAGATTATAAACAAACAAAGAGTTAAGAAAAGAGTAAAATGTTTATTTATCCAAGTATAATAACGTATCATATTACCTATTGTTAATAATCAAATCCAAAGGTAATTGATTAATGTGGTGAGAATGGTAATTTTAAGGGTTGTTCCTAGTTTCCAAATGCCTCGAATGCTCATGTGTTTACATGACCCCATAGTTACTTGTTTGTGTGTCATGTGTTCTCATAGTTACTTGTTCATGTGTCACCTGTCCCCATAGTTACTGGTTCACATATGCCTGCTCTCATAGCTTACGTGACATAACTTGCTTGTTTATGTGTCATGTGCCCATGATGGCTCATTTGTATATATTACATACCTTGCAACTCACGTGTTTATATGTCACATGCTTCAAAGCCCACTTGCTTATGTTCCACATGCTTCATATACTCACTTGCTTATATGTGTCTTATAATACACATACTTATATCCACCACATGTCTTATGCATCACTTGCTCAAATGCTACATATCGTCACAACTCACTTATTCATGTGTTACATCTTCTTATAACTAACCTGCCCATATATTAAATGCCCTTTTTGTGCTCCTCTGCTTGTATGTTATAAACTTCACGTGGCTTATTGGTTCAACAACTATTTTCCCCTCTATGTTTATGTGAGAAATACGTTAGGATAAAGTATCATGATGAAATGGATATATTTCCAAAAGGAGGATTTAATTATGTGTCTCAATTTATGTCAATTCAAGCAGTTTTGATACATGAACAAGAAGAGGTACTTAAACTTATATGGTTATAAGTTGTTACAATAGATTCATACTATGGTTGCAGTCCCTAAGTGCTTCTAGCCTAATATGTTTCATGTGTTCTCTTATAGGATTTTTAGTACTTATCTTGCTATTCAGTCTTCCTTACATACGAGTACAATTCCATATGTACTCATGTTCCTTTTTATTTTGTCGGGGGGGGGGGGGGGGGGGGNGGGGGGGGGTGCATTCATAATGCAGGTGCATACAATCAGCTGGCAGGTTTCTCGACATGCATCCTTCTTAGGTTTTTTACTATAGTCAGTGAGCCTCATTTTTCCATTTGAGATCTTGTCTTGTTCATATTACATAGATGGTTTAAGGTACGTCGGGGACAGATCATGTCATATGTTAGAGGCTTCATAGACTATGTCCAAATAAGGTTTATATATTTAGAGTTATGTCCCCCATACTACCCTCTAGGTCCACTGAGATAGCATCTGCACCTATGATGTTTATATGTACAAAGAAACAAAAAGTATCTTTTCATGCTAGTTGTTGATCAAGACATCATTTAATATCATTTGCATATGTTCCTTGTATGTATTCCAAATGAGTGGTTAGCTCGGTCATGTGATGGTATCAAAGTTAAGGCACCGAGTGCCGATTTCCCTCACCCAGTCTTGAGGCGTGACAAACTTGGTATCAGAACATTAGGTTCAAATATCCTAGGGAGTCTATGAAGTCGTGTCTAGTTGTCCTTTTTATTGGTGTGTTGTCGACCACATGTATAAGAGGAAGGCTACACGGGCATTTAGGAAATGTTTCCTTTCATTCATGTTCTAAATCGTGCAATACAACTAAGCTTTGAAGAATCATTCTGCTCTGTGTGATTGGGCTTATAGAGTGGTAAGTGAGTATTATCTGATTAGGTCATGCATATGCTAAGAATGCGAGCCATGAATTAGAATCTTAAAGCTCAAGTGTTTATTCACCTACTAAGAGAAAGATGATGAAAGTTTTAGTTGCTCTTAAGGATATGCGAATCAAGAAGGAAATGAGGGTGAATTAGAGTAGGTATTACAAACGATGAGGTAATTATGAACTCAAGCAATTAACTAAATGTTATCAAAGTATTCGAAAAGAGGTAAGAATGACCTTTTAGAGGTTCAAGTCAGTTAGTCTATGAAGTTAATACTAGACGGATGAAAATAATGGGCTAGAAAGGAAAAGGTTTATACACTCTAATATGACTAATCTACAAGGCTAAGGAGAATTAAGGTCGGATGATGATTGATTGGTTAGACATAAGCATAGCACTATGCTAGTAAGTTTTAATTGGGAGAATTCTGTTAGATACTAAGTAGATAAGAATAGTGTTTGAGTGTGTCATAGGTCAAGTGCTGCAGTATGATAATGTTCCTTGTTAAAGGAGAAGAGTTGAGTATAGTTACTGAGAATGTTATTAAAAGTGAGGTAAGTTGTGCTTGTTAAAGGTTGTCTCATATGTTAAGTGAATAAGAGTAGCCTTATTTTTTATTATTATTTACTTATGGTACATTTATTGTGATGCCTTTGGAGACTTGTACATGTGTGTTTCTACTTAGCTGTCGGTTTTAGATAGTTTTACAAAGGAAACTCTGCCAAAATATTTGAAAAGTTCTAAAGCTAAGAACTATTAGCTACAACACACATACGAGGACGAATGAGCCAAAGGGGGGATGATGTAACACCCCATGTCCCCCATCATTTGTACGAACAAGTTCGCATCGACGAACCTATTATGACTTAGGAGAAAAAGGTCATGATCAAGCCTAAGGATCAGGGGTCCAAGAATATATACACATAATGTATTAAGCTAAGGTTAAAGTGTTTAGATTTGGGCAGAAATGAGGAATTGAATCAAGTCACCTACTAGCTTGACCTATGTGCTTCACCTATTAGCTTTACCTATGTGCTTCACCTACTAGCTTGAGCTATGTGCTTCACCTACTAGCTTGACCTATGTGTTTCACCTAGTAGATTGACCTATGTGCTTCACCTAGTAGCTTGACCTATGCGCTTCACTTAATTGATTAGATGTGCTACTTGCTTAAGATCCACCTACGTGGTTTGAGAAATATTCTAGAAGTGGGACATAAAAGAAATCCATATTATATAGGTATTTAAGTCAAGGATAGCTGCATAAGAAGACCATGTGAAGGAGGGACCCACTTTGGACAAATGTTTCAGGAATACTTCAAGGTTAAGCAGCCTAGGGAGGTTGATGTTGCTGCCTCAAGTGCATATTCACAAGTCTTCTACTACTGGTCCATAGTTCCAAATCTCAACAATGATTATGACCACCAAAACAACAATCTCAAAAGAGTTACGAATATCAAAACAACAATCTCAAAGATTAAAGAATCTAAGTGAAGCAATCTGTATAATCATGGGTGGTAGCCTAGGGGCAAATGCATAGCATGGGTCGATCCCATTTGTTATAGAAGGGTGGCAGCTCAGGGGAGAAAGCCTAGCATGGGCCGATCCCAATTGGTATAGAAGGGTGGCAGCTTAGGGGTGAAAGCCTTGCATGGGCCGATCCCAATTTGTGTAATAATGAGGACCGCATCCCGGAGGTTAAAATGCCTATCATCGGTCATCCTCTTTTACCAATGATCAGCTGGTCGTATGTATCACATGCCTTATAAATATTATAAATAAACGAAGAGTCAAGAAAAGAGTAAAATGTATATTTATACAAGTATAATAACATATCATATTACCTAGTGTTAATAATCAAATCCAAAGGTATTCGATTAACGTGGTGAGAATGGTAAAACATGGCATAGTGATTCTAAGGGGTGTTCCTAGTTTCCAAATGCCTCGAATGCTTATGTGTTTATATGACCTCATAGTTACTTGTTCATTTGTCATGTGTTCTCATAGATACTTGTTCATGTGTCACCTGTCCCTATAGTTACTTGTTCACATATCCTTGCTCTCATAGCTTACGTGATATAACTTGCTTGTTTATGTGGAATGTGCCCATGATGGCTCATTTATATATATTACATACATTGCAACTTACGTGTTTATATGTCACATGCTTCAAAGCCCACTTGCTTATGTTCCACATGCTTCATATACTCACTTGCTTATATGTGTCTTATAATACACATACTTATATCCACCGCATGTTTTATGCATCACTTGCTCAAATTGTACATATCGTCACAACTCACTTATTCATGTGTCACATCTTCTTATAACTAACTCGCCCATATATTAAATGCCCTTTTGTGCTCCTCTGCTTGTATGTTATAAACTCCACGTGGCTTATTGGTTCAACAACTATTTTCCCCTCTATGCATAGTGAGAAATACGTTAGGATAAAGTATCATGATGAAATAGAGATATTCCCAAAAGGAGGATTTATTTATGTGTCTCAGTTTATGTCAATTTATGCAGTTTTGATACATGTATTTGTGGACAAGAAGAGGTACTTAAGCTTACATGGTTATAAGTTGTTACAATAGATTAATACTATGGTTGCAGTCCCTAAGTGCTTCTAGCCTAATATGTTTCATGTGTTCCCTTATTGAATTTTCAGTACTTATCTTGCTATTAAATCTGCCTTACATACGAGTATAATTCCATATGTACTCACGTTCCTTTTTATTCTGTCGGGTGGCGCTACATTCATATTGCAGGTACATACATTCAGATGGCAAGTTTCTCGACATGCATCCTTCTCAGGTTTTTCACTATAGTAAGTGAACCTCAATTCCATTTGAGTTCTTCTCTTGTTCATATTACATAGATGGTTTAAGGTACATCGAGGCCTTGTCTCGACACATTTACATATCATGTCATATGTTAGAGGCTTCATAGACTGTCCAAATAAGGTTTATATATTTAGAGTTATGTCCCCCATACTACCCTCTAGGTCCACCGAGATAGCATCTGCACCTATGACTTTTATATGTATAAAGAAAAAAGAAGTATCTTCTCATACTAGTTGTTGGTCAAGACATCATTTAATATTATTTGCATATGTTCCTTGTATGTATTCCAAATGAGTGGTTCGCTCGGTCATGTGATGTTATCAAAGTTAAGGCACTGAGTGCTGGTCTCCCTCACCCAGGCTTGAGGCGTGACAGTGAGCCTTTTCTTTACAAAAAAAAAACACAAATTCCTTGTGTTTTTCAAGATGGTAAAAAGAGAAAACAGTGATGCAACGGTGGTCTGTACCTCTATATGAGGTACGTTATAGAGGTGTAAGTAAGAGCCCATGAAGGAGGTACTCAATTAAGATTACAACAAACACACATCTGGCTTAGGACATTTGGTACACCTTAACAAGCTGTTATGACTTATGATAAGGCTGTGAGGATGTATTGCAACCCTAAAACAAAAACAAATTTTCTGCGCGATAAATGAAGATAATGTCGAAAAGGTTAATCCTAAAACTGATAGTGATGATAATTATAATAATCTCAATCAGAGCAACGATATCGAGTCATCTTCTAGACTTATCGACAGGGGTGTAGCTACATTTTTGAAAAACTATACTGCATATATAAGAAAAATAATATACAAAGTAGTTAAATAACGTATCCTAGACACTCTTAACACAACAAGGTGTTGTACTCTAGTGGTTTAATGTACCTGAGCCAAGCCATTAAGCGTTTGTGAGTCTGAATCTCGCTATCATTTTTTTTTTCAAATTTTTTCATGTATATTAGGTAGTTTAATTTTAAAATTTCTAGTGCACTCATTCAACCAAAATAAAAAATATACTCGTGTACAATTCCTGCACACCCTTCGTGAAATTTTTGGTTACGTCACTGCTCATCGATTCTACTCTTCCGCTGACGGCACTTGAAAAATTCTATTTCAAGGTTATGAGGAGAAGTGGATTGATACCTCGTGACCTGTATAACAGTGGATGTGAGGTATAAGATCAGCCACCAACAATCAAAGTTGAGCCTTTCCATTTTGATGAACTCAATCTTTATCTCAATCTTGCCCCGTCGGGCATGTGAAATAGTATCGGATACGTTATTTGTTAATTTTTGTTTAATTCCCATTTTTATATTTTTATAAGGAAAAAAAATAGTACAAGAATATTTTTTTTATCTTTTGTGATGATAGAAGTAATGTTATATTAATTTAGAAACTTAATTATGTTTTCTTTGTTGTATACATTATTTTTCTGTCTTTGTTTTCTCCTTTAATTGAATTCAATTGAATAAATTTTTACGGCTGCGTTGTTCGATCGTCAATGGAAAAGATGGTGGATTTTAATATTTGTTCCATGGTTGGATCAGACCAGTAAAGTAGAATCACTATCAGATAGGAGTAGTTAAGAAAATAAAGTAAGTGTTTGTGTTTTGATAAAAAGTATATTACTAGAGAGTCAAACGAAAAATATTTGACTGTAATTTATTTATTTAACATTTTAAATATTTTAACTAGTTAATTAGGGTATTATTTTTTATGTTGTTTCTAAATGTGTAAATTATCTTTCAAATAATTTAAAGACTATAATTTTTAAGTACGAATCCACAATTAAAATAAAGATGTTTGATTCTCAAAATTTGAACTATATCAAATAAATTAGGGAAACATGCCAAGAACACCCCTCACCTATTGAAAATTGCCCAAAAATACCCTCCTTCCACCTTTTTGTCTAAAAATGTCCTCATCTTTGTTTTTGGTTCAAAGATACCCCTCCTTCCATCTTTTGGTCTAATAATACTCGTAACCCAAAATTTAATTAAACTGATTTCCTGACTAATTAGTCAATTATTTTATTTTTTCTAAAATATAATTTTTATTTATTTAAAATCTTAATATTGGTCATCCCATATATTTAAAATATTTATTTTTAAAAATAAAATAATAAGTTTTGGTTTAAAATAGGTTAGGGATATTCTTGTCCCTTTCAAAATATTAACCTTAAAGATTAGACTGACGTAAAATAAAATAAAAATTTATTGTGTGAAAATGAAGGCTTAAATTCTTATTCTTCACTTTTACCCGATGAATTCTTTATTTTATTTTATATTTTATATTTTATACTTTATATTTTATTATTTTATGTTTTAATTTGTGAAATAAGTTTATCATTTATTTGGATTGATTTTTTAAAATTATATTCAAATCATCAAGTAAAATATAATTATATCATATTTAATCTTTTCTTTACTTTTTAATTTATAAAATATAACAATAATAATAATAATAATAAAAAAATTATTTGATGTAATTAAATTTGCGGTAAATGGAAGGGTGTGCAGATTTTGATGACACTTCTGGAGCTGGAAAGGAGAACGAAAAAAATTCTCAGAAACGATAGTTTTTTTAATTATTATTATTATTATTATTGTTGTTATTATTATTATTATTATTATTATTATTATTATTATAATGTGTTGTTTTTAAAAAAGTAAATCAAAAGAAATACTAAATATTGACGTAATTAAATTTAATATTCTTATTTTAATATAATTAAAAATATCAATTAAAATAAATTCAAAAGTCATTCCACAAATTAAAATATAAAATAATAGTATACAAAATGTAAAAAGATAAAATCTGGTGTGTAAAACTGAAGAATATGAATTTTATTGTGTTATTTTGATAATAAGAATTTTAAGATTTTTCTTTTTTATTTTTATACAAAAAATTATTATTTTATTTTCTAGACTTAAATATATGGGATGACCCAATATTATGGTTTAAAAAAAAAATTATATTTTAGATAAAATAAAAGAAGTAACTAATTAGTAAAGAAATCAATTTAATTAAACTGGGGTAATGGGTATTCTTAGACCAAATGATGGAAGGAGGGGCATCTTTGAACCAAAAACAAAGGTAAGAATATTTTTAGACCAAAAGATTGAAGGACGGTATTTTTGAGCCATTTTCAATAGGTTAGAGGTATATATAATATGTAATTTGTGTCAACTACAATAACATTTATACTTATTGTAAATATAATACATAATTTGTTTGTGCTTAGTAAAAATCTTCTTTCATTGTAATTCAACAAAACATTATTTCGTTTTAAACTATCAAATAGAAATTAAAATGTAAATGAAATTCAATATTTGTATATTGATCAGTGATCCCCGAAAAATCTTTTAAAACTTTTCTTATGGATTTCCTTATAATTTTTTTTGCCTTAAGTAAAATTTTCTTAAAAAACAACAAGAAGGAAAAATATTTTAACTTCCCTTTATTTGTTGAAGGTGGGTGGAGCGTACTGGCCTGCTGGAGGAAAATAGAAAAAGATGAAGTAATAAAATATACAAATTTACAATGATAGATATGTACTAAAAGATAAAAATTAAATATAAATATATCATTCACACCTATAATAGTAAAACATAAAAATATTGGTCAACTAAGAGTGTATATTGATTCAAGGGAAGAAAATGTTTTTTTTGTTTGTTTGGAAAATAAGTCAATTCAGTACTTATTACCTATTATTTATTTGGCAAATAAATTAAAAAAATATAACCCTAAAATATGTACATATAGCCTAATGAATAATGAACTTGGAATGAAATTAATTATTTCTACTATTTTGTTTAGAAATATCTTTTTTTTTAATTTAAGTAATTTATATGTACAATGTATTTACTAAAACAACTCATATGCCATGTAATTTTATTACTAGACCAAATGTATCCCTTGAAAAATGGCAATATAAATCAGTCTCCCTCTTTCTTTTTTACTCACTAAATCTTCTCTGAATACAAACCATTCCTTCTATATTTCATTTTAAATTCCCTCTATATATTTTCATATGGCAGAGAAAGAAAATTTTGGTGCAACTATGGTGATGACAACGACGGTAAACCCAACTGAGATTCGATATAGGGGTGTGAGGAAGAGGCCACGGGGGAGGTGCGAAGCTGATATTGCAAATCCCATTCAAAAGGTACGTGTCTAGCTAGGGGCTTTTGATACCAAAGAAGCAGCAGCAAGAGCATATGATAAGGCGACGAGGATATATCACGGCCCTAAAGCCAAACTTAATTTCCCAACATCAAATGAGGATAACCTAGAAAATCCTCATAAAAATGTGGAGCATGTCCATCATGAGCTCAATCTTAAACTCACCGTTGCTCCACCAGGGAGCAATTGAAAATGTATTGATTCATTCAGTTATTTCAAGAAATAGTTTCATTTCTATTTTTGATTTTTAGAAGAACAAAAAAATACAGAAATATTTTCTTATATCTTCTGATGATCATAGAAGTAATGTTGTGGTAATTTAGAAACATAATTATGTCTTCCTTGTCGTATAATTTTTTTCTTCTTTTTTCCTTTATTGAATTCAGCTGAATGAATTTTTATTTGGCTGCATAATTGGATCGACAATGGAAAATACGGTGGAGTTAACATTTGTTCCCTGGCTGGCTCGGACTAGTAGAATAAAATCACTACCAAATTGGATTAGTTCAGAAACTAAAGTACTCCTAGGTGTTTAATTTTATATTTTATAAAAAGTACGATACTAGTTATTTATATGACCTTTAAATTATTTAAATTATTAATTATTGTAACTTATAATATTTTTTATGTAATTTCTAAATATGTAAATTGTCTTTCAAATAATTTAAAGATTGTATGATCAAATTCACAATAAAAATAAAGAAGTTGGATCAAAATCAAACTGTATCATATAAATTGAAATAGCGACTAAAGAGCAAGTCATCACTATAAAATCTTAGAAAATTGTAGTAAAAAATTAAATTGCACTACTTGAATTAGAAACCTAGGTGTTTTTATTATCGTGTCATTTTGTTGCATTAGTGTTTGTAATAAAGATGGTAGTGTCTCTACTAGATTGTTATTGCTGACTTCTCACCAAATGAATAGAAATATGCTCCCTCCTATTCATTTTATTTTTTGTTTTCTTTATTTCATATTAAGTGAATTTGTAAGGCAATGTACATCTAATAAGAAAAATATTTAAGAATATAATTTGAATTATAATTTCCAGGATTGTCTTTTGTGAAATCATAAATATAACTTTGCAAGTAGAGCAATTTTTCTCAAAAATATAAAACTTCATTAAACGAAAGGGCAAATATGGGGGGAAAATCAAATATCCATCTTGAACTTTGAGCAATTCAATTATTTTGAATAATGAAAAAGGCTCAAAATTTCACTTAGGGTCTGTTTGAAGTAAACAAAGTATATTTAATTTTGTACATGGATTTTTAAGAAAAAACCATTAATTAGAGGAAAATTTGACAAAATTATGAATCATCTGTTTTAAGTGAGGAATACTAGTAAAATTGATTGGAGGTAATAGATGTATTATTTGAAATTTTGAGATGATTTCACTAAAATTTTCTTCGTAAATCAAGGTATTCTTAGGTATCTCATTGAGACTTAATCAATCTTTCTTCCAAAATATTATTTCAGGACCTGCCATCCGTACTAAATTCTTTTTGAAAGAAATTCCACTCGCCCCACCTTGCACTTACATAAAAGAAAAATTAATTAGAGGAAAATTTGACTAAATTATGAATCATCTATTTTAAGCGAGGAATACAAGTAAAATTGATTGGAGGAAGTAGATGTATTAATTGAAATTTTGAGATTGGTATTCTTAGGTATCTCTTTGAGACTTAAGCAATCTTTCTTCCAAAATATTGTTTCAGGACCTCCAATCCCTACTAATCCTTTTTGAAAAAATTCAACTCGCCCCACCTTGCACCTACATAAAAGCCAAATCCGCCCACCCCCATGCCATCATTGCCATCCCAACTCTTTTTATCATTTAAATGTAAGTGGATTGAACGGGGTCACAAATCTTCTTTTTCTTTCTTATCACTTAATTAGCTTGATTAAAACATTATTACAATCCGCTTCCAATGATATTAAACGTAAGCTATCATGCTTCTATGTAAAAAATAGATCAAATAGAATTTCATACTTTTGGAAAATTTATGTGTATTGAATATAGGTTAATTATTGGTTATTAATTATATTTATATTGCTTACTCAATACATAGGCCATCAATATATAGTTGGTTCTGCTATATATATCTTTGATGCCTGAGTAATTAAAATGAAATTTTTATAAAAGATAGAAAAATAATACAACAAAGAAGACATAATTAAGTTTCTAAAATAATACAACATTACTTTTATCATCAAGAGATATGAAAAAAGATTTATGTATTAGTATTGTTTTTCTTTATAAAAAAGTTAAAAAGAGAAATTAAACTATCCACAAGATAGTGGGGTTTAACTTTTGGCTAAAGGGAATCATGGAGAGAAATTAGAAATGCACTCGAATCTTTATTTTTTATATAGGCTGTAGTAATTTGCATAAAAAGAGAAATTTATTTCCTAGGTACTCAAAATAAAAGGTTCATAGTGCCATTCAATATTATGAAGGAGAATTATAGAATTATATCGTTGTGGAGTGATGTAAAAGATGTTCTGTTAAGAAACTTTTAAAACTTCATTGAAGTGAAAGGAAATTAGTAGTCAATAATTGTTCATGATTGGATAGCCAAGAGATAAAAAATTATGTCTAGACCAAACTCTGCATTCCGGTGTTAAGAGGCACTGACAAAATTCGATTCCGACTGTGTTTACAAAGAAAGTTGACCAAAGTCAAACCTTAAGGAAAACTTAAAGGCTAAAATGCCTAATCACAATGACTCCAAACGAAAGCCTCAAAACTTGGATCAATTATCACACATGACTAAAATTGTAACACCCCGCCTTAGAAAGAAATAGAAATAGAAAGAACTAATTTGGTGTCACGACCCTGACCATCATGATTAGCACCCATACTAACATTTTGTGGGAGAACCATTAATACTAACTAGCTAACCGAAGAACTACACAACTAAATCGAACTAAGGCATTTGAAGTTACAGAAGCAGGTCCCATAAATTACAGAAGTCTAAAAAAACAAATACGGAAAATAACGCATAGAACCTGAAAGTCAATGTACCAAAACATCTAAGGTTCAACCATAAGTCAAAACAAGAAAGGGGTACAACCCCAAACTAACATACAAATAACTAACTAGACAGTCTAAGTTCGAAATGTGGACATAAACAAAAAGAGAACTCATGGTAGCTCGGAAGAACTGTCTCACCCTTGAATTTGAAATGATCACTCATCTTCTAAACGAGGTTTGTCAATAGCTGCCTGAAGATACCCTATACTCAACAAAAGAGCAAGTGCAGTATTAGTACACAACCACAGTGTACTGTTAGGATCACCCGGCTATCCCACTAAGTGCAACATACATAAGTCATTACAACATAATAAACATGCATACACCAAAATAAACAATCTCAACATGATTTACGAACAAATGGAGCATTTCACAATTCTCAATTATATAATTATGTCAAGTCAATGGTTCTCTCATGGAACACTAACCCAAACTGTTAGTGTATTCGTTCGTGGTACCCGCTCCAATGTTTAAGCCAGAACGTGGCAACCGATCCCATGTTTATGTCGAAACGTGGCAACCAATTCCAGTTAGTGTGTCGAAACGCAACACCCGATCCATTCAACAAGCCACAATCACAATCACAACTATATTCTCAAAATCATACAATCAAGTCATGATTTATGGCATTCATTATTAATCTATCCTCATTTACAATTAGTGTGATCAATAATGCAACATTCACACACATATATATATATTATATTAAAGCAAGAGCAAACATACATCACACCACATGAAATTACCACCATCACCTACCTTAACCAAAGATTGAATCCCCTAAGAAACTTGATTCTTCATTTTTCGGATTCTTTCCGTTTGTTCTTGGTCTACAAACAATCATAATAATTCAAGGATCAATAAACAAGACCTAATTACTCGAATTCTAATCAATAATATCAATACTAGGTCAAACTCTTGATCCCCATACCCAGATTAGGGCTTTTTCCACCATAATTTCTAAATCAAAACCCTCCCCCATCGATATTTACCCACTAGTTTACCTTCTACGTGTCGGAAAATGAATTCGGCGAGTGAAAACCTTACCTTTAGCCTAAAAAATGATGAAAAACTTTCAAGAAAACACCTGGGGTCGTCTCCTAGCTGTCAAAGTCAAAAAGTGCAAAATAAAACATTTTTGGGGTTTATTTTCGACTTAATTCACGACTGGCCCACTATGGCTGCACCCATCCAGCCACAGCGCCCCCCCTCTAGTGGGAATAATTCTACCTTAGCGCCTTGCATGGAAAAAGAGAGCTAAATAAAGAATTCCAAAACCCCTATTTCACAACACACCTTCAACCAATGACACTCAAAAACTACCCATTCAAGCTAAGTTTAGTTTCAGGAGTTCTACTCACAAAATTCTATTCTGTAAAGCCGTACATGTTCCTTAATGTCTTAGCTATCTACTCATCTGATCAGAATTATAATTAGATCATCCAATTGTTACCAGATTTCTCTAGACTTTACTGACTCCGATTTCGTCTAAATCTGGACTAGGTAAGGAAATTCCAAGTTACTACGAAAAAGTTTTCCGACCCAAAATTTTTCTCCATTGGTTTTTCGATAACGATGGAAACCGATCGTTATATTTGGAAAGAGCAATTTGAAATTTTGCAAATTAAGCTTAAGTTATGAGTTTTGGGTCAACTTCAAATGACCCTAATTTTTAGTATAGGATGAGTTAGGTGTGCGATACGATATCAAATGAAAGGTCTTGGAATTCTCTTTCTAAAGCCACCGAGTTTGCTAATTTTCAAGCTCGTATGAGGGAGATATTCTCATTCGTAGTCGGGCGGTCTATTTAAGGAAAGTTACCCAAATTTAAGAGGGGTATTTTGGTCTTTTCCTTAGCCTATCAGATATATTTCAATTTTAGTAATTAATTAGGGCTAAATTAAATTGGTTCAATTTACGCAATTACAATTCACGTTAGGGTTTTTAGAAAAGATTTCAAGAAGAGAAAAGAGGTAGAAGGTCAAGATTTCGTCAAGTTCTTGAGGTTTCGTGACGGATTTCACCAAGAGTTGATCCCTAATGAGGTATGTGAGTTCACATAGCGTAGGGTTCGTTCACCCATGCGCCAATCATGTTATTTTTCGGCGTAATTTCATCTTAGAAAGTTGAAAGTTTGATGTTTTTAATTAGTGTTCTTTAATTTGGTTTCGTTCTTGAATTGGGATGAGACTGATGAGTTCTTGAGGAAATCATGTTGATTTAAAGATTATTTTTATTAGATTCTTGTGTACATGAATCAGGTAATTGAATCTAAATAGAAATTGAGAGAAAGAATCGAAGCTACTCGAATTAAAGTCAGAAAACGAGTTAAAAGATTCGTCAGGAACACCTAGGGGAAGGTTGTGCGGCGCATCCCAGATGCCCCAAAGGGTCTGGGGCGGCGCGCCAGAAATGTCCCATTTTGAGGTCTCTGAACTTAAGGAGCTGGCACCCCGCGCCAGCAGTGTGCCAGGTTGCCTGCCCCCACTCGTTTTTCGTCGTTTATACCGTCTGAGTCCTTCTAAAGTGTACTATCACTTCCTATCGGTTCCAACTACTCTAAATGACTTCTAAACATCTGGAAATCATCCATAAACATGAATCATAACCTTGAACCCACAAATTCAAATTCAAGGAAAGTTAAGAGCCAAGTCTAACGAGTTCTTAGAGTCTTTTCAAAAGTCTTTTACAAATGTTTTAAACTTGTTTTAAGACTTGAGCATTGAGTTGAGTAAGAGTAAGAGTGAAGTTCATTTTATTCAAATGATTATATGAGAACTAAGTATTTCAAAAGAGCGAATGTTTTCACATTTAAACATGAGAGGAAACACCGATTTTCAAGAGAGCTTTTGAGCTAGCTGTTGAGTGATAAATTCAAACCACATAAATAGTTATGTTTTTAAACATATGAGCTAGTCACATTTCAGAAGTAGTATTGAACAGCAATATGGGGACGAAGGTTTAGATAATTCAAAGTCTCAATAAACTGTCTATCCAACATCGGTAGAAAAGGGTCATACTTTTTAGATGATTCCTTAATGCTTTTTAGCATATATTAGTTGATCCACTTAGTATTAGGTTCTATACCCCAAAAAAGTATAGGACGGCTTGGTAGCATGAGGCAAGACGATGTATCATCACGTAGTCATAGTGATAGTTGTCGGTTAGAGAATCTCCCAGAGTTACTTGTATTTTCATATATAAACTAAGTTATTTTCATATATAAACTAAGTTATTGTTGTGTTTTTCAATACACTGAGTTGTTATCTACATGTTTTAAAGCTTTTCTTTATATTGCATTTATATTTCTGCTTTATATTGAAATGAGTTGTGTTGAGTTGAGATGAGGTAAGTTTCTTTAGTTCCATTTTCAAGCTTATGCTTTATTTTAGAATTCCCCTCACATGCTCATATATTCAATGTACTAACGCCATTTGGCCTACATCATTTTATGATGCAAATACAGCTAACCAGGATCAACATCCAGCGCTTTGTTGATGCAGTTGAGATTCAGAGTTATTGGTGAGCTTCCTTGCTATCAGAGGATCCCTTTTATTTGCTTTATCATTTTAGTTTATTAGGATGTCATGGGTCTTGTTTTGACGTCCATCTAAGTTATTAGAGGCTTCATAGATAGTTAGATATTGTTAGTTCATGAGTCTTTTTTTCCATTTTCAGTTTTAAATGTTTAAAGACTTGAGTTCCCTCTTTGGCAAGTTGAATGTTTCCTTTATAACATTATGACTTTAGTACATGAATTTATCTCTTGAGTTATTTTAAATGTTGAGTAAAGTCTTTCGCTTAGTAGTATGCTAGGCCAAGGGTTTGCTTGGGGCCAACAATCATTTTCGAGTGCCAATCACGTCCAGGGTGTAGGCTCAGGGTGTGACAAACTTTGTATCAGAGCATAGAGTTCAACAGTTCTAGGATTCCTATGAAGCCGTGTTTGTAGAGTCCTAGTTATCAGTGTGAAGCATCCACATCGATAATTAGAAGGCTGCAACATTTAGGAATTATCTCACTTCTTTCATACTCATTTCGTGCGATAGAGTTTATCTCTAAAAAGTTTCTCCTAATTTATGCTTGCGAGTATCTTTCAGATCATGACTCCACAAAAAATTGTCAGATGTCGCCCTGCTATGAGGAATGTCGAAGAATAGGGGTTACCTAATGCACCAGAAGTGCAACCCCAAGGGAGGTCACATATGTTGACTTCCGAAAAGCTATCCGGATGTTGAGTCAAGTTGTGGCCAATGAAGTTGGACAAAGAGAGAATCGACAGGAAGTGGATCATACTTCTAAGATTAGTGAGTTCTTAAGGATGAATCCTCCAAGCTTTACTGGTTCAAGTGTAATTGAGGATATAGAAAACTTTGTACAGGAACTGCAAAAAGTGTTTGAGGTTATGCACGCTGCCGATGCTGAGCGGGTAGAGCTAGCTGCATACCAACTGAAGAGTGGTGTTTCTAGGATTTGGTTTTACCAATGGAAGAGGGGTTGAGCTGAGGGTGCACCGATTTTGAGTTGGGCTGTGTTCGAGAGTGCTTGCATAGGGAATTTCTTTCCCCGTGAACTAAGAGAAGCAGATGTACGAGAATTCCTCATCCTTAAATAGGAATCTATGAGTGTTCATGAGTACAATCCTAAGTTCACCAAAATTTTCTGCTATGCTCCGGAGATGGTTGCTGACATGAGGAGCAAGATGAGCCTGTTTGTTGCTAGGTTGTCTCATCTGTCAAGTAAGGAGGGCAAGACAGCTATGCTGATAAGATATATGGACATAGTAAGACTGATGATTCACATGCAGCAAATTGAAGAGGGCAAGTTGAGGGATATAGAAGAATTTAGAACAAGAAAGCTAAGAAAGGGAATGAGTCTAAGGAGCAAAAGAGTAATGTGAAACGATCTTCTTTCCAACAGGAGCAAAAGGAACCTGCTCCATCATCTGCTAGTGCACCTGTACCAAGGAACTGAGATGAGTTCAATAATAAGAATTCACAAAATTTCAGAGCTACACCTGCATAGTCTCAAGGTAGTGTGACACAAGGAGGTAATGGGACTCCTGCATGTGCTAAGTGTGGTCAGACCCACTTAGGAGTGTGTCGTGATGGCTCCACTTGTTGCTCCACTTGTTGCTTCAAGTGTGGTCAGAACGGTCATTTCATGAAAGAGTTCCCTAAGAACAGACAAGGTAATAGTAATGGGGGCAACATGGCCAAATCTTTTTTAGTTACTCCACCAGACAGAGCTGCATCTAGAGGATCTACTTCAGGGGTAGGTGGAGGAGAAAATCGTCTGTATGCTATTGCTAGTCTCCAAGATCAAGAGGATTCACCAAATGTTGTCACTGGTATGATGAAAGTCTTTAATTTTGATGGTTATGCTTCGTTAGATCCAGGAGCGAGTCTATATTTTGTGACTTCTTATGTTGCGATGAATTTTGATGTTTTTCGTGAGAAACTTCTTGAGCCCTTTAGTGTTTTTACACCTCTTGAGGAGTCTATTCTAGCTGAGAAAGTGTATCGTGATTGTATTATTTCTGTTAATCACAAGAGCACCATGGACGATTTAGTTGAGTTAGACATGATAGATTTTGATGTCATTCTATGTATGGACTAGTTTCATGGCTGTTATGCCTCAATCGATTGGAGAGTGGAGAAGTAGTTCAGTAGTGCCTAAGGGTAATTTTATTTTGTATCTTAAGGAAAGAAAGTTAGTTTTCAAGGGGTGTGTCTATCACTTAGTCTGAGTTAATGACTCTAGTGTTGAGACACATCATATTCAGTTATTATAGTAATAAGAGAGTTTCCAGAAGTCTTTCCAAATGATCTTCCCAGAGTCCCTCCAGAGAGAGAAATAGACTTTTGTATAGATATTCTTCCCAATACTCATCCTATGTTTATTTCGTCCTATAGAATGGAACCATCAGAGTTGAAAGAGTTACAAGAGCAGTTGAAAGATCTCCTTGAGAAGGGTTTTATTAGACCAAGTGTCTCATCTAGGGGTGCTCCAGTCTTATTTGTGAGGAAGAAAGATGGTTCCCTTAGAATGTTTATAGATTACTATCACTTGAACAAGGTTACTATCAAGAATAAGTACCTTTTCTGAGAATTGATGATCTGTTCAGGGTGCCACTTGTTTTTCAAAGATAGAACTCAGATAAGGCTATCATCAGTTGAGAGTAAGAGAAAGTGATATCCTTAGACAACATTCAGGACCCGTCATGGTCATTATGATTTTCTGGTCATGTCGTCCGGTTTAACTAATACTCCTGTGGCGTTCATAGACCTTATGAATAGAGTATTCAAGCATTGTTTAGATATGTTTGTTATCATATTCATTGATGACATTCTAATATATTCGAGGAATGAGGAAGATCATGCTAGCCATCTCAGAATAGTTCTCCGAACTCTCAAGGACAGAGAGTTGTATGCTAAATTCTGTAAGTGTGACTTTTGGCTTGAGTCTATGGCATTCTTAGGCCATATTTTTTCCAGTGATGGGATTCGAGTTGACACTCAGAAAATAGAGGTAGTGCAGAATTGGCCTAGACCCACATCTCTAACAACTATTAGGAGTTTCTTGGGGTTGGCTCGATATTATAGAAGGTTCGTCGAGCGGTTCTAATCAATTTCATCCCCACTGACTAAGTTGACTTAGAAAATAGTTAAGTTTCAATGGCTTGAAGCTTGTGAGAAGAGTTTTTAGGAATTGAAAAAGCGGTTGACTACTACCCCAGTATTGACCTTACCAGAGGGTAGGTAAGGTTTTGTTGTGTATTGTGATGCGTTGGACTGGGTTGTGTATTGATGCATATTGGTAAAGTTATAGCTTAAGCCTCAATACACCTTAAAGTTCACAAGAAAAATTACCCAACCCATGATCTAGAGTTGGTTTTTCTAGTATTCTCTTTGAAAATATGGCGTCACTATGGATATGACGCTCATGTAAAATGTGTCACTGAACACAAGAGTCTTTAGTATGTATTCAGTCAGAAAGAGATTAATCTTAGACAAAGGAGGTGGTTGGAATTACTCAAGGATTATGACATGAGTATTCTATATCACCCAGGTAAGGTTAATGTTGTTGTTGACACTTTAGGCAGATTGTTTATGGGTAGTACCGTCATGTTGGGGAAGACAAGAGAGATTAAGCGAAAGATGTGCACATACTTGCATGACTAGGAGTTCGATTGATGGATTCCAGTGAAGGAGGAGTGGTTATGATTAATGTGGCTGAATCATCCTTAGTGTCTGAAGTAAAAGAGAAACAAGACCAAGATCCTGTTTTGCTTGAATTGAAGGAAAATGTTCATAAGCAAAAAGTAATGGCTTTTGAAAAAAGGGGAGATGGTGTATTAAGGTATAAAGGTAGGTTGTGTGTACCAAGGGTGGATGAACTCCAAGAGAGTATCATGGAGGAAGATCTTAGCTCCAGATATTCTATCCATCCGAGTTCCACAAAGATGTATCGCAATATAGGAGAAGTCTATTGGTGGAGAAGCATGAAGAAGGTTATTGTAGATTTCGTTGCTAAGTGCCCGTATTGTCAACAAGTTAAGGTAGAGCACCAAAGGCCAGCTGTTATGGATTAGAATATAGAGATTGAGGAATGGAAGTGGGAGATAATCAATATGGATTTCATTACTAGCTTACCGTGGTCTCGCAAACAACATGATTCTCTTTGGGTGATTGTAGATCGAATGACAAAATCAACCCAATTTTTGCCAGTAAAGACTACCCATTCAACAGAGGACTATGCTAAATTATATCTTCAAGAAGTAGTTAGAATTCATGGAGTCCTAGTGTCGATTATGTCAAATAGAAGTGCACAATTTACTGCACAATTCTAGAAGTCTTTCCAGAAAAGTTTGTGTTTGAAAGTGAACTTGAGTACTGCTTTTCATCCTCAGACTGATGATCAAGAAGAGTGCACAATTTAGACTTTAGAAGATATGTTGAAGTCTTGTGTGATCGATTTCAAAGGTAATTGGGATGATTATTTACCTCTCAAATAGTTTGCTTATAATAATAGTTATCAGTCTAGCATCCAAATCGCTCCGTATGAGGCTCTTTATGGGAGAAGATGCAGATCTCCTATTGGATGGTTTGAGGTTGGTGAATCTGGGTTGATAGGATCAGACTTAGTTTATTAAGATATGAAGAAGGTAAAAGTTATTCAAGAGAGGTTGAAAAAAGCGCAGAGTCGTCAGAAGTCCTATACTGATGTTAGGAGAAGATACTTAGAGTTTGAAGTAGATGATTGGGTATACTTGAAGGTTTTACCCATGAAGGGTGTTATGAGATTTGGTAAAAAGGGGAATCTTAGTCCCCGATATATTGGTCCTTACAAAATATCCAAAAGGATGAGTAATATAGCTTATGAGTTAGAGCTACTATAAGAGTTAGCAGTAGTTCATCCAGTGTTTCACATTTCTCTGTTGAAGAAGTGTATGGGTGATCCTTCACCTATCATACCTACTGAAGATATTGGTATTAAGTATAGCTTATCTTACGAGGAGAATCCTACTCTAAATGAATTCTAAACATCTATATGAAATGACCCAAAAGGATCTTAAAAATGTGCTTTGGAAGTTACCGAAAACTTGTTTAGCTATATAAAAAAAAATTCATTTCATTTTTCGAAAATCCGACTTCATATTCTTGTTTAGGGGGTCAAATTGAGTGGAAAATGGGTCTAACCCAAATTTTAGAGCAACCGTATCAAAATCCGAAATTTCCAAGTGAAGCCTTTTTCGAGGGTCTACTTTGGAGAGTCATATATCCTAGAACAAAAATAATTGTGTGGCCTATAACATATACATGGAAAGCACTTTGAGTTATCTACCTAACGCACTTCGTTTCACCTCATTCGGAGTTCGAACGAAGAAGTTATGCCCATTTTCGTAAAATCTGTCCGGCAGGAAATGCAATTTCCAGTGAGCGTTTTTACTGTTCACCCGCCTCATTTTTTTTCTAAGTGTTGGACCATTTTTCCAAAGGGCATATGTTATTTCCTATATACCATTAGTTCAATTTCCATCTCTAAAACATTTCCCAAAACACCTCTCCCATATTTAGACACATTTTTTCTCAAGTTCTCTCAAGAACCCTAATCCAAAACCTTCCTCAAGATTGAAGAGACTCTTGCTCCAAGTTTCAAGCTTCCATTGAAGACACTCTCAAGACCTTCATAAGAACTCAAGGTATGTGGTGTTGAACTCATGAGTCCTTCCACCCATAGTGCCTAGACTCTATTCTAC